>NC_133622.1:229196610-229284955 GCF_048593235.1 Sminthopsis crassicaudata | reverse complement strand
TATGGCAATCTTTCGGTCCTCTCTCTCTCTCTCTCTCTCTCTCTCATCTCTCTCTCTCTCTCTCTTCTCTCTCTCTTCTCTCTCTCTCTCTCTCCCTCCTCCTCCCTCCCTCCCTCCTTCTCTCTCTCTCTCTCTCTCTCTCTCTCTCTCTCTCTCTCCTCTCTCTCTCTCTCTCTCTCTCTCTCTCTCTCTCTCTCTCTGTCTCTCTCTCTGTGTCTCTCTCTCTCTCTGTCTCTCTCTCTGTCTCTCTCTCTCTGTCTCCTCTGTCTCTCTGTCTCTCTCTCTCTCTCTCTCTCTCTCTCTCTCTCTCTCTCTCTCTCTCACACACACACACACACACACACAGTTCCATACTTTTTTTTTGATATTCCTATTTTTAACACTAGTCTTTCCACTAAGGGGGGAGGGGTGAAGCATTATATTGCTTGAGATTAAGAAAACTTGTATTCTAGACCTGAATCTTACAATAATAGTTTTCTTTAAGTAGCTCTGACTAGTTACACATGCAGACCTCTGATTACCTTTATAATAGATAGAATAGTGTCAAATAATATTAGGTCCTTCTCATCTTCAACCTCCTGTCATTCAAGAATGTGAAAAGTATTTGGGACCTTGCTGTAGTTTACTCTTAATTGCCTTTAAGGACTCTAAGATTTAGTCTTTTGAGTACAGCTAACATGATCCCCTGGATTCTGGGATATGATTGAGCCCCTGGAAAACTACCATCCAAACTGATTATACATTATGAAATTGCCTTTGTGAGAACTATGGTAAGGATGTTTTCTAGTTGGTGAGTCTATCAAGATTAGAACGTTAATTGACTTTGATGTGATTTCAGAGCACCTTATCAGGGATATAGCTTCCCATGATAAGCTCATTGTCTCTGACTGGATCAGACCACATCTGTTATCAGTTTTATACATCACACTTAAGGGACTGGCATTAACAAGCTGGAGGACCTCTAAAAGGAAGCAGAGGATCATGAGGCATTTAGAGAGAATGATACATAAGAGTCCACTAAAGGAACTGGGGATGTTGGTTTTGAGAAGTGAAGGTTTAGGGCAGGGCATGCTAACTATGCTCAGGTATATTTAGCTTTTCTCCTGAAAAGGGCATCTTTGCTCCCAGATAGTAGGATGAGCATCAATAGTCTGAAACTAAGAAAAAAAAAAAAAGTTTGTTTGTTATAATAAAACTTACTTGAAATTAGAGCTGTACTAAAGTGCAGTGGACTAGGTGGGCAGATATGGTTTCCTTCTTTGTTGAAGGTCTTTTGGCAGCATTTGGATGATCAGTGGTCAATTGTGTGGTACATGGATGTTTTTCTTTCACATTTGGGCTGAATTAAGAGGCTACTGAGATCCCTTCCCATTCTGAAGTTCCGTGTTTTGTGATTTGTTGTTTTGTAGAGTCATTTTAGCCATATCCTATTCATTGCGATTCCATTGGAGGTTTTCTTGGGAAATATACTGAAATGTTCTACCATTTCCTTCTCCAGCAATTTTACAGATGAGGAACTGAGGTAAATAGGATTAAGTGACTTGTCTAGAATCGTGAAGCTAATAATTATTTCAGGCTGGATTTGAACTCAAGAAGATGCGCTTTCCTCACTTTAAGTCCAGCACTCTAGCCACGCTGGCACCTACTAGGAAACAGATAAATTCCTGAAGTTATGCTGAATTGGTCATTCTTAAATCAGAAATATTGTGCTAAAAATGGATTTTGAGCAAAATCCACCAAAGAAAATTTCTGGAGCTAGGAGGAGGGTAAGGAAGGGAATGAAAAAAATAATAATAATACTGAATTTAAAGTCATGGACATAGGTTCAAAACCTTTCTCTGATATGTACTAAAAATGAATACTTCACCTCCCTGAGCCTTAATATTCTCATCTGCAAAATGGGCATGATGATATTTGAATCGCCTTCCTTATAAATGTTATACAGAAAGGACTTTGTAAACTTTAAAGGGCTTTTAAAGAAAATACATGGGATTTATTATTATTAAATTCATGAATTATGCCTGACTTTATATAGATTCTCTCAAAGGAAAACTACTTGTTGAAATGAAATTTCTGCCTTGATTGCAGTTGATTAATAAATAAAAAGGTTTGTGTTTCCACAAATATCTTTGCATTTCATAAATAATTATAAGAGCAATGACCCACATTTCCTTAGTGCTTTAGGATTTCTGATGCACTTTGAGCGCAGATCTATGAAGTGAATAATGCAAATATTGTTATCATCATTTTACAAAAGAGGAAATTGAGCTAGGAGATCTTAAGCTACTGAGTTTTGGTCACACAGCTGGGATTCAAACATTAACAATTTCAATTGGACATTTTTCATAATACCATAATGACAATAGTAATTGTGATATTATATATATATTATATTATTATTAACATTATTATAATATTATTATTATTTTAAGATTCATGAAGTGTTTGCACCAAGCTATTATAAGCTATTTATTTAATTTTTTGCTATTATTTTCTCCATTTCATGATTGGGCAAAGTGGGGCAGACAGAGATTAAAAGGCTTGTCCATACTTTTTCTCATAGTTTATTTGTCCTAATTTGGAATTCAAAAGAAAACTTGATGATTTCAAGTCTGGCATCTATCCCATTTAATTCTATCAAAATAATGCTAATAACAACAATGGCAATTGTATCAATAATACAACATTTAAACAGAGCTTTAAGGCTTTTAAATCACTAAATTTTTTTTTCTCTCTCATCACAAAACTGAGAGATAGCTACTACTATTATTCCCATTTTATAGATGAGAAAATTGAGGCAGATAACAGGTTAAATCACTTGCTCAGAGTCACAAAACTGGTAAGTGTCCAAGGCTGAATTCATTTTAGGTCTTTCCAATTGCAGTTCCAACAGCACTCTAACTGTACCACCCAGCTATGCTTATGCCTCTGTTATTTTTCACATTATGGGACATACATCTTCTGAACTAAAAGAGACTTGAGAAGTTATGTGAACTAACATTTTATATATTATAGATAAAACTTTCTAAGGGTTTGCAAAGGGAAATTAAAATACTTCATTTTATACTGAGAAACAAGCTATGAGCATTTTCCTTTCCAAGATGAACCATCCAAGCAAAAGACTTTTGTTAAATCATCACTGTGGGACCTCATACAACTAGTCACCATTTCCCCCTACACTATAGAATTTTTCCTGAACAAAGAATTGAATGTGGATCTGAATTCAAATTTTACTTCTGCTACTTTCTACTTATATGACTTTGGCCAACTTAATTTACTTTTCTGGGTCTCTGTTCCTCGATGATCACGTGGATAGTCAATGGCAGAGCTAATGAAGTCAGCTCCCTACACTATAGTATCATATAATTCAGTAATCAAATAATAATATAATCATAAAAGGTAATCATATCACCTCTGGTTAACTTAACCAAGATATTATGGCCATTTGATTCTGGGATGGGGAAAGGTGGGAAGTTTAATTTCATTAATTACTATTAGTTGAGGGGCAGCCTTGAATTCAGGAGAACCCAAGTTCAAATCTAGTCTCAGACACTTAACACTTCCTAGCTGTGTGACCCTGGGCAAGTCACTTAACCCCAGCCTCAGGGGAAAAAAAAAAAAAAATTACTATTAGTTGAGGTGGAAATCATCCAGTCCAAGATACACTGCAAAACAGTTCAGGTGTGTGGAATAACATTAACTAAAGACTAGAGTGTCATCTATGATTTTGATGTATTTCAATGAACATCTGGATAGAGATTAGCTTCTTCTCTGCTATTTCTATTTTACTAGAATTGCCAGAGGCAGTGAGAGGATGAGTGACTTACTTAAATCAAACAGGTGGTATATGTTGTTAAGATGTGAATTCAGGTTTTCCTACCTTCAAGGCCAACTCTTTATTCAAAAATCCCAGATGTCTCTGAAAATGTGATAAGACAAACAAAAAAGTGGATGTGATTTTGGTCTTCATTAAAGAATAGCATTCAGGAGTAAAGAAGGGACAGTTCCCTTTTTACACTAATCTGACAAGAATGGATTCAGAGAATTGGCCTGAATATCATCCCCCCCACATTTTTTATTGTTCAGTTATTTTTCAATCATCTCTGACTTTTTGTGACCCAATTTTGGGTTTTCTTGGTAATTTTTTTTTTCTATAATTCATTTTATAGATGAGGAAATTGAGGCAAAAAAAAAAAAAGTTTTTAGTGACTTGCTTAGGGTCACATAGCTCATAAGTGTCTGAAGCCAGATTTGAAATTTTGAAATCAGCAAAGTGGGTTTTCCTGGCTCCAGGCTCAGTATTCTGTTCACTGCATCATCTAGTTGTCCAGACTCATTTTAGGAAGGACATTGATAACATGGTGATAACCCCACCCCTTCCTCCCAACTGGATAATCTGTTTTGAAGTATTTCATAGAGATATTTTGTTCAGATATGGTTTGGAATGAATAGCTAGTCAGGACTCTTCCAGCTCTGAAATTCTGTGATTCTGGGACATGATTGTGTTCATGTCTATGCAAGCCAAAGTGGAGGGTTGTGTGTAAGTTGGAGAAGTTGTGGATAACTTTTCTGGATCAATTAGGAAATAACAGTGATTGTCCTCCCTGGCATGCATTTGTTAGCCTAAATGGGGCGGAAAACTGTTCCAATTTTCTGCTTCGCTTGGCCAGTGTAGACAGTCTTTGGCTTTTATTATGATGGCAGTTAAAGTATTTCCCTAGTACCAAAAGCAAGATTTGCCCAATACAGTTCTTCTTTTATTTACTTTTGTTCATCAAAATACTTTAGTTCTCTATCCAACTAAATATATTAGTGTAAAGAACAAAGGGGAAAAAAAGAATCCACTTCAGGGAAAGTGACTGATTTGCACAGTCGAAGTATATAGAGTTTATGTGTGTTTACCAAAGAAAATTTATTCACAATGAAGATAACTATCATCATTCTTTCCATTCACTTGTGTGGGTGTTTATTTCCTATTACTTTTTGTCTTCATCCATCCAACTCTTCCTTCTCTTCAGGTTTCAAAAGATGAAACATTCCCTTTTTCCTGCCTATATGTCCTTAATCTCCTTCTCTATCTTCTTTATTCAGTACAGTCATTTTTCAGTTTCTGCCATTTTCTTGGCAGAGACATTGAAGTGGTTTGCCATATCCTTCTCTAGCTCATGTTATAAATTAAGAAACTGAGGCAAAAAGGGTTATGTGACTTGCCCAGAATCCCACATTAAGTAAGTGTCTGAGGGCTGATTTGAACTCAGTAAGATGAATTTTCCTGACTTCAGGCTCAGCGCTCTATCCATTATTCCCCATTTTCTTCATAGTTTTTCTCCATAAATTAACCTCTTAGCTCTTCCTTCTCCCTTCACGCATCTTCTTCTCCCTCATCCTGCATAAATGGAAACTATATTTTTTTCCAAAACAAAACAAAACTCCTTTCCTTGACTATACTACTCTTCAAACTAGCATTTGTTTCTGTTCTTCCAAAATTCCAGGGGGTGGGAGAAGGATTTTCTTTTATATTTTTTTTTATTTGACTTTGGTCAACTCATACTTCCCAAACAGCTTTCTTCAATATCATTGATAGTTCTTTATTGTACACGAGTAACTTTTAGATTTTATTCAGTTCTTTTCCTTCTTGACCCCTACATAAGTTATTTCATAAATACTTAATACATTCTGATTGATTGATTAACCACTCTCTCTTTTGTATCCATTAAACTCTCTTGATTCTACTTTTTCAGCTTTTTCTATGCTTCCTTTACTGACCCATCCTCCTCCTTTCTACCCTTTCTTTACTCTCTTCTCTTCCCTCTTTAAAAATCATCTCTCTCCTTTGGTGATCTCATCCACTTCCAAAGCTTTAAATATCACCCCTATGAATATCCCTCCCAAATTTATATCTCTACCTCCCAACCTTTTTAGAGCCTAGAGTGCTATATTATCAACTATCCAGTTGACAGTTTCTACCTGAATGTGTTATAGGATCATAGACTGAGATTTGGAAGAGGCCCCAGAGGACATCATTTTATTTTGTACATCAGAACTCTGGAGCCAGGAGAGGCTAAGTTACTTGCCCAAATTTATGCAGATAGTAAGAGATCAAATGTGAGCTCAAGTTTTCTGATCCCCAAATCAATCATTCTCCTTTGCACTAAATTTCCTCAATATCTTATATGCACCATGTTTAGAAGGGAATATATCATCTTTCCCCCTACCAAACCTCCCTCTTGATTTATCTTGTGTCCTTCTATTTGTTAAATGGCCATTATCCAAGATATGTAAGGCTCCAACTCTCAGAGTCACCATCCCTTTCTTCCACTGTTCCCCAATCCTGGCAATTGCTAATTGTTCCCAATTCTAGTTCCTGTAAAACCTCTTTTCCATTTGTTGCTTCCTTGCATTTTTTAAACTATCTAGTTCGGGCACTGATCACCACATATCTGAATTGATACTGTTTGTTCTTTGTCCTTCAAGAGAACCATGACTTCAGGGAGATAATGCTATGATATGAAAGTGAATTGGATTTAAGTGAGGGAGGGTGTGCAAGGTCAATTGCCTCACTTTCCCTTCCAGAGCCATCGGGGTCCATTGGCAAGATATACATCAGGAGGACTGGAGATGGACTAGATTTATAGTCAGAGAAAATTAGTTCAGATCTCCCTTTGATCTCTTGTTCTGTGTGTGATTTCAAAGGTCTCATCATTGTCCTGGATTCAATACCCTTGTCTCTGAAATGAAGGAGTTTTATCATATGATCTGTGATGTCCTTCCTCACAATCGGTTGCTCCATTCGCCTCTATCAATCCATTCCCCTGGACCACTGGAAATCCTTTTTTAAATAATGAGCTCCTGTCACAGCACTTCTCTGTTTTAAAACTTTCTATGTTTCATCATTAATCATGGGATAAAATTCTATTTATTTGCCTAGCATTCAGTACCCTTTACAATTTGTTCCATGTCCAGTCTTCTCTTGTGCTCTTTCCTTCACACCAAAGCAAACTGCTCACCACTCATCCATCTGTCCAGCAATCTATCCTTTTCATCATCCTGCTCTCTCCCTGTCTCCTTTTTTTCCTTCCCAATACTTATATCAGATCCCTTACAAGTCATCAAATTCAACTTCTTCCTCTTGCAGTAATTCATCAAAAATCACACAAGAAGTAACTGAAGCAGGATTTGAAACCAAAATCCGTTTGACATCATCTCTCTCCTACTCTACACTATGTGCATTCCCTCATCTGCAAACGGAGGATTCATGGGAGGTATTTGTAAGACACTTTACAGCTCTAATAATTACAATAATAACTAAAATTTCAATAGTGCCTTAGGGTTTCTAAAGCACTTCACATGCATTCTCATTTGATCATCACAATAACCCTATGAAGTAGGCAACATAGGTATCATTATCTCCTTTTTACAGAGAAAGAATCCAAGACTCCGAGTGCCTGAAGGCACCCAGCCAGCCAGTATGTGCTGGAGTGGGGATAAAATCCATGTTTCCCAGGTTCAATATTCTTCCATTGTATCATCCTGCCTAGGATTCTATGAATCTGTCTCCCAGGGCTCTTTGAGAACCAAATTAGATAATAGATGTGAAAGCCTCTTTAAAAATTGAAAAGCATCATTACAAATATAAGATATTAGGTTTGATTTGAGGACCATCTCCCTGTTTGCCCGCAATGCTTGCTTTTAGCATCATCCATTAAGGTCCTTCTGAAAACATGTGTTTTTGACTAGGTTAAGAAGGTATTAGACTCCCCGAAGAGAGCAAAAACATGAACATTGGCTCATTTATTTCGTTAATTCATTACTGCCCTGCCAGAAGCACACCCAAGGGATTGTGGTAGAGGAGGTTTTGAAGAGGATGAGGAGGAAACTATGTGGATCAGAGTGGAAAGAACACTGACTCTGGTTTTGGAAGGCCTGATTCAGATCCTTTCTACCAGCGTAACTTTGGATCAGCCAAGTCATTTAGCCTTTCCAAAGCTCACTTTCTTTGCCTTAAAATGAAATTGAAGGGAAAAAAAAAGAAATTCAAAAGAATGTAAAACTAGATGCATGTTATCCAAATCCTAACAGTATGTTGTGGACTCAAGAACTAGAATGAGATATACATTCTTGGACATGACCAGCACAAGCATGTGTTTTAATTGAATGTGGATATTTATTATCAAGAGTTGGTTTCTCTCTCTCTTTTTTCATTTTATTTGTGGGGAGAGAGAAAGAGAAAGAGAAAGAGAGAGAGAGAGAGAGAGAGAGAGAGAGAGAGAGAGAGAGAGACAGAGAGAGAGAGAGACAGAGAGAAAGAGAGAGTGAGAGAAACAGAGAGAGAGAAACAGAGAGAGAGAAAGAGAGAGAAACAGAGAGAAAGATAGTGAGAGAAAGAGAGAGAGAGAAACAGAGAGAAAGAGAGAGTGAGAGAAAGAGAGAGAGAGAAACAGAGAGAGAAACAGAGAGAAAGAGAGTGAGAGAGAGAGAGAGAGAGAGAGAGAGAGAGAGAGAGAGAGAGAGAGAATTAGAAATATAGCTACAGAGACAGACACAGAGATACAGAGAGACATATAGAGCAACAGAGTAAGGTACATACACAAAAAGTCAGAGACAGAGAGAAAGACTGACAGAGAGGCAGAGAAAGAGAGAGAAAGACACACACACAGAGAAAAACAGAGATACAAACACAGCCAGAGAGAGACAGAGAGACACACAGAAAGAGATAGGAGGGGAGGAAGATGTAGAGAAGCAAAGAGAAAATAAATGTTTCCAAAATAAAAGTTTCCAAAAATGGAGTCGAATAAAATGGCTTCTAAATTTTCATCCAATTCTAATTTTGCGACCCCATGTTCATAAATAAGAGCACAGGAAATGGTCTAAATCCTATTAGAGAAAGAATAATGAAACAGATTCCAAGTAGATGGGAGCAGCAAGACTCTGCACGTGCAGAATCAGTGTTTTGTCTAAAAGAGGGTTAGATTTCGTTGTCAGACTTCACTTGATGAACAATCTGGCTCTTCAACCTTTCCTAAAAATGAAAATACATATTGAGGCAAATTATAAACCAACATTTTTCATTTTGAGGAAAAACTTCCAGAAATACTATGGAAACAAATAGCAAATAGCAAGTCAACTACATTAGCAAATGCATTTAGGATAGAGAAGAAAACTTGATAATAGTACTGAAAAGGGACTTTGTGATAGTTCTTTTCAAAGTAGTGAGGAAGTATTAGTGCTCCCAGGACCATGAAAATATGGGTCACATTGGGCAATGTGGGCAAAGTTCAACTGTGTCTTGAGAGATCTGCTACTCTCTCACCTGTCTTGCCAGCTTGGACTACAAAGTACGCATTTGGTTTTTATTAAGGACAGTACTTGCAAGTGGTTCCTTGGAGGCATCATGGGAAAAAAAAAACAAGCAAATAAACAAAAAAAGCTCAGTTGAGAAAGCATACCTGGAAACCCGAATGCATGTCATTCATTGTGATGGTTTCTGAGCTATGTGGTCAGACCCTGAATCATCTTGTCATACATAGCTCGTGGTTTCCATGAGCCTAAAGTCTCATAGTTAAAAGACCTGAAACCCAGTCAAAATTCTGTCTCTCCAGTGATCCCCTGAAGCAGTTGCCTTGACTATGATATGTCCTCATTGTCTTAGAGCAGGGGCTGATTCCAATTATTCCAAAAATAGTTTGGGAAATCAACATTACAAAAAAGTCATTTAAATGTGATCTAGTTAGTAATCCTTTAGTTGGGTTTTATGTGAATAGTTTGCATTTTCTTCTGTATAACTTCAGCATCCCCTGCCCCTTTATCTCCATCATGTCCTAGCAAATGGTAGTCATTTTTTTTTTTTTTTTTGCATTGTGCCCAGTTACTGGCCTGTACCAACGACTTCTCTTAATTGTGAATTTAATATAAATCAATCAACAATTATTTATTAAGTGTTTACTATGTATGAAGCACTAGGGATACAAATAAAAAGAATACCATATGGACCTGTTTAGGATGACAGCCAAGATAATGGAGGGCTTGCCATATGAGGGTTGATACAAGGGATTAGGGATGTTTAATCCATTGAGGAGAAGAATTAAAAGACATATGTTAGTATCTTTAAGTATCTGAAGGTTGATCTCATGGAAGAAGATTCGGATCTGTTCTGTTTGGCTTCAGAGAGTAAAACTACAAGTAATGGCTGTTACATAGGCAGATTTAGACTTAACATCAAAAAAAAAATAAGCTAACGTGTGAAGTCATCCAAAAACTAGGATGGGATTTTTCCAGATACCTTTAAGGAACATTTAGATGAGCACTCAAGGCAACATCACGCCTGAATCCTGAAAGTGGAGTGCTGTGGAAGTGATTGAACTCAGGGTGCTGAATTAGGAGCCTCAGATCTGTATTCAAATCCCAGCTCTGCTAGTCTTTAGCCATGAGACCTTGATAGGCTTGTTCCCTTCTCTGGGCCTCAGTTTCCACATCTCTAAAATGAGAAAGTTGAATTAGAGAATTAGATAGCCTCTGAGGTCTCCAGTCAGCTCTAGGTTATCATCCTAGGACAATATTTGAGTATATTATACAGGGAATTTTATATACATATACCATTATATACACAAATGTACATATATATATATATATGTGTATATATATATATGTATATATATATTTATATATATGTATGTATAAGTCTTTGTATATGTATATATGCATATACACATGTGTGTATGTGTTTGTTTCTGTCTATGTACATGCTGACACATTCAGGTATTGGATGTAGTATATGTTTTCTAATTCCAGAATTCTATGATTTTAAGATCAGTGAAACAGGGTGATAAGGTAGAAAGAAAGCGACAGTTGTGGTCAAGATCTATTTGTGAGCTGTGATACTGCTGTGTGACCTTACAAAAAATCCCCTGACTTCTCTGATCTTCAACTTTAACATTTATAAAATGGGTATTATTCGATATTTCAGTTGGAAGGTCCAGGGGTTCTCAAACTACGGCCCACGGGCCAGATGTAGCCCACCAAGGACGTTTATACCACCCGCCAGGTTCTGGCAAATGGGCTGAGGGGCGGAGACAGAGGGTGAGCTTTTGTTTTTACTCTAGTCCGGCCTCCAACAGTCTGAGGGCAGTGAACTGGCCCCCTGTTTAAAAAGTGTGAGGACCACTGCTCTAGACCAATCCCTTCATTTTAACAGTTTCATTTTTCTTTTAACACTAAGATGTTCTTTCCTCAAAAATAAGTCTGTAAGATGAATCATCCCAATGTCATTAGCCCACATATTGCAGATGAGAAAATTAAAGTAGAGAACATTAAAGTGAATCACCCCCTTCCCCCAAAATTGTCTGAACTAGAATTTGAAGCTGAATCTTCTTATTGCAAATGCAGTGCTTTTCCCATGATATCACACTTAAAATAAGTTTCTTATCTACCTCTTTAGATGGCTATGAGTTTCAAATTTGAGAATAAAATATCAGCTGTTATACCCAGAATTAATACCCTTACTAATATATTTCACATAGAATAATTGTACTCCTTAATAATTTAAAATATATTGAAGTGAAGTATTGCTTCATCATCATCATTCAGAAAATTATAGAATCTGAATTCTGGTAAGAGCATCCTAGTAGCTACCTGTTCCCACCTGTATGTGCCTGAGAATCCTCTCCGGGACATCCCATGAGTGTTCATGTTATAACGTTTGGAGGAGTGATTACTTCTCTAATATTCACAGCATCTCCGAGTTGGAAGGAATCTCCGTGGCATCTATTTCAAATCATATTTGAACAAATAACATACCTGACACGTGACCTCCCAACCTTTACTCCAAGATCTCAAATGCATAAGTGAGCATTCATTGTTGCTAAGCCAGAATGCCCCACTTTGGAAGATTTTAATCATTAGATTTATTTTCCTTCTTCTCGACCCCAAATTTTCAAATCTTTTCAATTTCTGCCAATTTCATAGGATCACGGGACTGAGCAAGGCCGCGGAAGTCATCACTTTCAACCTCCAAATCTTGTGAGATGAGATAATAAAAACCAATGAAGAAAAGAAAAATGTTCAGTCCATGTTCCCATAGCTCCCTATAAATCAAAGTCAGGCCTTTTTGTTTTTTGTCTGTAGGTCTAGTTGTCTATCCACTAAAGCACACTACCTCATTGTTAGTCAGAAAATATTTATTGGGTCAAGAACTGTGATATGTTCTGGTGATAGGAGGAAAAGCAAAAACACTCTCAAGGAGTTCCGATTCTAATGCAATAGACATCATTCAAGTAACTATGTCCATAACAAAAATATATGCAGTGTAAAATGGATAATCTCAGTGGGAAGTCATTCGTTGCTAAAAGGGTTTTGGAGTTTAGTCTGAGGAGAGTTGTTGTTTTAAATATGATTATGTGAATCCTATGTGAGTGTCTCTTAACTCACTTCATATTCCTATCTGCATCCTTCTGCTTGGAACTAAAAGCAGTGAACTCTGGCCCTTTAAAGAAGCCATGGAACCAAGCGCGCCTTCCAACAGAGAAATGATTGAATTTGCCCGGAAAGTCTGTACTGTGTGAGCTAATTCACAAGGGTCAAATTGAGTATGACAGTGTCAGGGCTTTCCCTAAGGGACCTCTCTGGGGCATAGGAACCAAATAAATTCTCACTTAAATGCGCTTATTTTTAGAGTGATTTGCAAAGAAAAGGATTGTTAGGGAAGGCCAGAGAAGCAAATAGATAGTTTCATAATTAATAAAGCAACTTTCGATCAAGGAGACCTTTTGTTGGATAGGCAGCTCCCTTCTTGTCCTCCTGGGCCTCTCAGACAGCAAGGAAACTGGAAAGACATCAGAGAAAATATTTTTCTTCATCCTCTATCATTTCTTTCTTCTTTGAGTGACATCCTCAATAACTTTTCCCCATCAAACTGGCATGAATCCTTGTATCTCAATGCCTAAATCATCCTTTTAATGTGATTGTGGGACGGGTCCTAGGGAATATGGTGGTCTTTCAGATGAATTATAGCAAGAACTAGATCTGCATTTGATGATCATGTCAAGCCCCTTAATCTCTGTGTGTCTCAATTTTCTTATTTGAAAAGATAAGGATATAACCTGCAAAGCTACAGCCAGTTCTAAATATTCATCATTTGTTGTGGCTTGGTTTACTAAACTAGGAAATGGGAATATTATTTGTTCATCTAAAGCAGGGGTTCTTAACTCTGTGGTGATAATGGTGACTGGTATGTATGTGTGTCTGAATGTGTGTGTATGTATATCTTTGTGATGGACCCTTTAAGCAATTTGGTGAACTCAAAAAATACTGTGGTTTGTTGCCCTACATTTATGACTATAAGAACTATAAAATTTGATTTGGATGATAGTGAAAAATATCACTTTTCTAATTGAAAATTGCCTGAAATTTGGACCTCTGGATAAGAACCCTTGCTCTTTTTTTTAAAATTAATTTTATAATTATAACATTTTTTGACAGTACATATGCATAGTAATTTTTTACAACATTATCCCTTGTACTCTCTTCTGAAGAACCCTTGCTCTAAAGACACACGAAGTTGAAAAAGGTTATCAGGTATGGTCCAGTAGAAAGAGCTGGGTTTCAAGGTAGAGGACTTAGGTCAAAATCTTAGCTCTATGACTATCTAATGACCTTGGATAACTCAGTTCATTTTTTTCATCATCTTTATTCAGATTATTCTCAGAGAAACTTGCTTAGCTCTAACTTAATCTTTTTTTTTTTTTTTATTATATATATATATATATATATTTTATAATATTATCCCTTGTATTCATTTTTCCAAATTACCCCCCCTCCCTCTATTCCCTCCCCCCGACGACAGGCAATACCATACATTTTACATGTGTTACAATATAGTCTAAGTACAATACATGTGTGTGAGTATCATTTTCTTGTTGCACAATAAACATTAGAATCCGAAGGTACATGCAACCTGGGCAGACAGATATTAGTGCTAACAATTTACATTCCCCTCCCAGTGTTTCTTCTCTGGGTGTATCTACCTCTGTCCATCATTGATCAACTGGAAGTGAGTTGGATCTTCTTTATGTTGAAGATTTCCACCTCCATCAGAATACATCCTCATACAGTATTGTTGTTGAAGTATACAGTGATCTTCTGGTTCTGCTCATTTCACTCAGCATCAGTTGATTTAAGTCTCTCCAGGCCTCTCTGTATTCCTCCTGCTGGTCATTTCTTACCGAGCAATAATATTCCATAACTTTCATATACCACAATTTACCCAACCATTCTCCAACTGATGGACATCCATTCATCTTCCAGTTTCTAGCTACAACAAAAAGAGCTGCCACAAACATTTTGGCACATATATGTCTCTTTCCGCTCTTTAGTATTTCTTTGGGATATAATCCCAGTAGTAGCGCTGCTGGGTCAAAGGGTATGCACAGTTTGATAACTTTTTGGGCATAATTCCAGATTGCTCTCCAGAATGGCTGGATTCTTTCACAACTCCACCAGCAATGTATTAGTGTCCCAATTTCCCCACATCCCCTCCAACATTTGTCATTATTTGTTCCTGTCATCTTAGCCAATCTGACAGGTGTGTAGTGGTATCTCAGAGTGGTCTTAATTTGCATTTCTCTGATCAGTAGTGATTTGGAACACTCTTTCATGTGAGTGGATATAGTTTCAATTTCTTCCTCTGAGAATTGTCTGTTCATATCCTTTGACCATTTATCAATTGGAGAATGGTTCGGTTTCTTATAAATTATGGTCAGTTCTCTATATATTTTGGAAATGAGACCTTTGTCAGAACCTTTGTTTTTAAAAATATTTTCCCAATTTGTTACTTCCCTTCTAATCTTGTTTGCATTAGTATTATTTGTACAGAAACTTTTTAGTTTGATGTAATCAAAATCTTCTATTTTGTGATCAATAATGATCTCTAGTTCTCCTCTGGTCATAAATTCCTTCCTCCTCCACAAGTCTGAGAGGTAGATTATCCTCTGTTCCTCTAATCTATTTATTATCTCCCTCTTTATGCCTAAATCATGGACCCATTTTGATCTTATCTTGGTATATGGTGTTAAGTGTGGATCCATATCTAATTTCTGCCATACTAATTTCCAGTTTTCCCAACAGTTTTTTCCGAATAATGAATTTTTATCCCTAATGTTGGAATCTTTGGGTTTGTCAAAGATTAGATTGCTATAGATGTACCCTTTTTTGTCCTTTGTATCTAATCTGTTCCACTGATCTACCGGTCTATTTCTTAGCCAATACCAAATGGTTTTGGTGACTGCTGCTATATAATATAGCTTTAGATCAGGTACACTTAGACCACCTTCCTCTGAGTTTTTTTTCATTAGTTCCCTTGCAATTCTTGACCTTTTATTCTTCCATATGAATTTTGTTGTTATTTTTTCTAGGTCATTAAAATAGTTTCTTGGGAGTCTGATTGGTATAGCACTAAATAAATAGATTAGTTTGGGGAGTATTGTCATCTTTATTATATTCGCTCGGCCTATCCAAGAGCACTGAATGTCTTTCCAATTATTTAAATCTGATTTTATTTTTGTGGCAAGTGTTTTGTAATTTTTCTCATATAATTCCTGACTTTTCTTTGGTAGATGGATTCCCAAATATTTTATACTCTCAACATTTGTTTGGAATGGAATTTCTCTTTGTATCTCTTGCTGTTGCATTTTGTTAGTGATATATAAAAATGCCGAGGATTTATGTGGATTTATTTTGTATCCTGCCACTTTGCTGAAATTTTGAATTATTTCTAGTAGCTTTTTAGCAGAGTCTTTGGGGTTCTCTAAGTATACCATCATGTCATCTGCAAAAAGTGATAGTTTAATTTCCTCATTTCCTACTCTAATTCCTTGAATCTCTTTCTCGGCTCTTATTGCCGAGGCTAGCGTTTCTAGTACTATATTGAATAGTAATGGTGATAGTGGGCAACCTTGTTTCACTCCTGATCTTACTGGGAAAGGTTGCAGTTTATTTCTATTGCATATTATGCTTACTAGCTCTAACTTAATCTTATGGCTACATTCATATCTACAACTAGTTTGGCACTGGAGGTTCCATTTATATCTTAAACTCAATTTATCCAAAACTGGACTGATCATCTTTTGAACTCTCCTCTTCCTCATTTCCCTCTCATGATGAAGAATATCAGCATCTTCTCAGTCACCCAGTCACCTTTGACTTTTGCATCCTTCTTTCACTCTCCATATTCAAACCAATTGGCAAGTCCTGCTTACTTGTTACTTCTAACATTTCTTATATACCATACCTTCTCTCTTCTGCTACTACAGCTACTCTGCTACAGGCTCTCATCACCTTTTGTCTACTGATGTAGGCTTCTGATTGGTGTCCTTGCCTCGTCTCTGAATTGCTGCCCATCCTGCCCTCAGCTGTCAAACTGGTCCTCCTTAAATATATGTCTACTCATATCATGGCTCCATTTAATACACTTCGGTAGCTCCTTCATCTGCAGGATCATATATAAAATCTTCCATTTAACTTTTAAAGCATTTTATAACTTGGCCCTTCCTATCTTTCCAGTCATTTTACTTTTTATTTTCTTCTCCTCCCCCTCTATTATTTCTGTAGCTGTGACACTGCTCTTCTTCCTTACAGAGTACTCTACCTGCAAACTATGGACATTTTCACAGATCATCCTCTGATCATGCAATGCTATCATCATCCTTCTACCTCAGAGCTTCCCTGGATTCCTTTAAGTCTCAGCTAAAGTCCCAACTTTTGTAAGAAGCCTTTCTCAGACCTCCTTAATCTTAATATCTTTGTTCAGAAATTATTTCCAATGTATCCTATATGTAAATTGTGCATACTTGTTTACTTGTGTCTTCTCCATTAGACTGTGATCTCCTTGAGTGCAATGACTTTTTTTGTTTGTTTGTTTGTTTTGATTTTATTTTTTAGTTATTCTTTGTTCCCTAGCACTTGCCACAATGCCTGGCATTGGTATTTAAAAATTAATTGATTGATTGATCATCTAAAGGATTAACGGAGGGGAGAAACTAAAAATTGAACAATTAAGAAACTATTTCAATGATCTACTAGAATGTCCACAGAAGAAATGATTAGGGCTTGAAGGAGGAAAGTATGAATAGAGAGATTTGGATGGATTTGAGAAATACTGTGAAAATAAAATGACAGGATTTATTGGGTTTAGGGGAAGGAATATAAAAGAGAGAAAGGGTTCCACAAGATGTCAGAGACTGTGCAGTCATCAGCGTTTCAAGAAATGATTCGAGTAATTTAATCCCAAGTAGTTCTCTAGATCTTTCATTGATTTCTACTAACTTGGATCATATGACATTGATCTTCAACCAAACAAAAACGAAAAATCTTAAGAGGAAATTTATTTGGACAAAACAATCAATATCAAAAGGCTATTTGGGGAAAACAAAATGGGAAGAGTTGAATGATTTTTAAGAATTGGTAACATTTAGTCTGCATTTATTTTGTATGGGGATAGAGACTGGATTTGTGATTTCAGTGACATATGGAATTCCCAGATGAGGAAACTCTCTCTATCAAGGCTAGTCAACACCTTCCCTGAAATGTGCGATCTCAGATACTTTCCAAGCACATGTAACTTGTTGAGGGTAACAGCCAAAATGGTTCGGCTGCAGTTCTTGAACCAACATCATGTCTTGGGCTATTTCACTATGGACTGTGTCACAATGTGTCAAGTAATCCTTTGGATTATTCCTAATTTAAAGGTATGATAGGATAACTCAAAAACAATAGATTGTGTCTGTACCCATATATTATACCCCCCCCCAAAAAAATCCAAGACTTTAAAAATGGTGATTGTTAACCTTTTATTTCTTGTACCTAGCACAGACTGGGTATACAGTAGAGTTTAATTAATACTTGCTGGCTGATTGATTGAGCCTTTTTGACCATGAAGAAATAAGCCACAAAGAAAAGAAGTCTCATATTTTCTCTTCCTTCCCCTTTTCTTATGTCACTGCTCCCCCTGCCATGCCTTCTGTCCACCCTAGACAAACAGTAATAAGCTTTTATATACTCAATCTCCCCCTTTTTCAGCATGCCTTATGAGGACCAAAAAGCTTCCCTTCTTATGATATTTCCTTCTTATAATTTTCATGATGACTCCTTATCTTCCATCAGTTACATTTCATATGCCGTTTTAGGCGATGCTGTAATCTCATCAGAACCACATTTACAAGTCATCTCTTAGGGGCGGACTATTCAAGGAAGATTTGGACATGAGGCTAATTTCATCTATTGTAGGTGAACTCTTGTTATCCTCCTTTCAGAGAATGACATTTCCTGACCTTTCCCTCAGATTCGGGGCTCTTCCTTGGGCCTTGTTTGATTCCACTTATTCCATTGGCATGAGCCTGTAGCCACTGGAGAAGACATGCTGAATAAACAGGCAGGAAGTATGTAAATGCATGTAGAGTTATTCCATATTTCAGAACCAGAGAAGGAGATAGACATGGATGAGTGGGTATCCTAAATAGCATCTCACATGAAACTTAACCCAAAGTAGAACTGAAAGACCGAACTTTGAGTTCCAAAATGGAGTTTCTTTAACTCCATTAAAGAAAAGAAGAGAGAAAGAAAGAACAAAAAAAGAAATTGATTGCATGCTATTGCATATCTTAATATTTAGATGAGAACATTAGCATTGGTAATGTAATATGTATGCAGAATCTTCAATAAAGTGAAGCCTGAAAATACTAGAGATCTCATAACAATTGTCAATCTGAATAAGGGAGTAATGAGAGATTATGGTGTTAGAATGACCCTTATTCAGGGTAAAAAGATTATTTATAGTTGAGATACTGTGGTATAGAGGAGTTGGAATCAGAGAAAAATCAGGGTATAGATTCTAAATTTGAAATTGACCAAATCTTTGATCATGATCAAGTCATTTAATTTTTCTAAGCCTCAGTTTCCTTTTCTGAGTAATGGTGAAAATATTGCCTACTTCGTAGAACTACTATGCATGGATAAACACCTTACGTGCTAAGGTCCTTAATCACTGTAAGAATTCAAGCTGTAATTATAATTATATAGACAATTGTGTGTTTGATGCTATATAGGACACTAATTTCTTTTAAGTCTTTCTGAATTGATTTTTTTTTAAAAGCACATATATTTAAGTATGATATATGTTGGTTATAATTGATTGTAATTAGTGCCTCTTGGGAAGTAGGGTCAAAATATGGTGTAATTAGAATGAGGCCACATTAGGGAAAGCCTTGAATGTCAACTTGAGGAACTGAGATTATATCTGTTAACAAGTTTAGGAAAAAATTGTGATTGGAGGGTTCTGAATGAGTGATGACAGAGTAAAAATCAATATTTTTAGTTACTCTGGAAATTTTGTATAAGATAGTATCTGTTGCCAAGCATAGTATATTTAAGAGGAAGCATGGAATAGTGAACAAAATGCTGGACTTAGAGTCAGGGACATCTTTGCTCAGAAATTATTTCCAATTTATCCTATATGTAAATTGTGCATATTTGTTTACTTGTGTCTTCTCCATTAGACTGTGATCTCCAAGAGGGCAATGACTTTTTGTTTTGTTTTGTTTTGATTTTATTTTTTAGTTATTCTTTGTTCCCTAGCACTTGCCACAATGCCTGGCATTGGTATTTAAAATTAATTGATTGATTGATCTTCTAAAGGATTAACTAGGGAGGGGAGATCAAGTGAGTCCACTTCAGACACTTTGCAGCGATGTGACTTTGGATAAGTCTTCTATCTACTATATAACTTAGGCAACTCTGTGAGACTCATAAAATGGGCATGAAAGTATGGTTGAACAATATGGCCTCTGAGATCTCTTCCAGTTTTAAAATCTGTGATCCTGTGACTCATGGAATTATAAACTCATTGCAATCTGTGTAGATGGAAGGGATTTCCATGCCAGGAATAATGGTGGTTGTTGAAATGACAGATCCTTGGAATATTCAAGTAATTTTTGAGACTTTTTATAGGATGGGATCTATTTATAATTAAATGAGGTTTTTTTTGTTTGTTTTTGCCAAAAGCTATTACTTCATATGATATTAAAAAGCATGTTGTAGTCAAATAAACAAGTGGATAAAGAGAGCTAACTTTGCAAAAACCAGTTTTGAAATCAGAGGAACTGGATTTCAATTCTGCTTATTCTACTTCTACTATGTATGACCTTGTTCTTGCTGTTCAGTCATGTCCAGCTCTTCATGATCCCATTTGAAGTTTTCTTGGCAAAGGCACTGGAGTGGTTTGTCATGTACTTCGCCAACCCATTTTGCAGAAGAGGAAACTGAGGCAAAGTGTGAAGTGAACTGTCCAGACAGTCAATAGTATCTGAAGCCAGATTTGAAATTAAACAGTTGTACTCATCTCACACATGAGCAAGATAATGCTTAAGATTCTTCAAGCTAGGCTGCAGCAATCTGTGAACCAAGAATTACCTGAAAAGCATGCTGGTTTTCAAAATTGGAGGACAAATTGCCAGAATGCACTGGATTATGGAGAAAACAAAGGAGTTACAAAAAAATTTAATTTATTTCTAGTTCATTACACTAAAGCCTTTGACTGTGTGGATCATAACAAAATGTGGCCAGCCCTCAAAAATAAGGGAGTATCATATCATCTTACTTGTTTCCTGAGGAACCTATATGTGGATCAAGAAACAACAGTTAGAACTAAACACAAAACAACTGATTGGTTTAATATTGGAAAGCACAACAAGGCCATATGATGTCGTCTTAATTATTCAACTTTATTAGTCAGAGTCCATCACGAGCAATATCAAACTGGGCAAAAAGCTGGAATCAAGGTTGCTTGGAGGAATAGCAACAATAAGATACGTGGATGATACCCGTCTGATGGCAGAAAGTGAATAGGAATTAAGTAATCTCTTGAAGTGGGTGAGAGAAAAGAGTTTAAAAACTGACTTGAAGCTTAATATAAAAAGAAAAAAGAAAGAAATCATGGCATCTGGTCTCATCGTTTTCTGGCAAATAGTGGGAGAAATGGAAGCAGTGTCAGATTTTATTTTCTTGACCTCCAAAGATCACTGCAGATGGTGACCACAGCCATGAAATTAAAAGACATTTCCTCCTTGGAAGGAAAGCTATGTCAAATCAGGAGAGCATTCCAAAAAAGACTGATCTCATCTTTCCAACAAAAGTCCATATAATCACAACTATAGTTTTTTCCAGTAACGATTTATGGCCATGAGTATTGGCCTATAGGGAAAGCTGAGCACTGCAGAATCAGTGCTTTCGAATTGTGGTTCTGGAGAAGACTTTTGGAAGTCACTTGAACGGCAAATAAATCAAATGAGTCAATACTTAAAAAAAATAATTCAGGCTTTTACCTGAAAGGTCAAATAATAAAACGGACGCTTAAATATTTTGGTCACATAATGAAATGTTTAGGACTCATTGGAAATGGCTCTGATGTTGGGGAAATTGAAAGTAAAACAAAGTGGAGGATCAGAGAGCATGAAATAATGTCTTGGAAATAACAAACATGAACTTGGACAGACTTAAGGAATAGTAGAGATTGAAAGGTCTGGCATGCTGTGGTCCTTGGGTTCATGAAGGGTCATTCACAACTGAACCATCGATTACAACTTCTGACTTTGGGCCTGGAGCTCTGTCCACTCTGCCACTTAGCTGCTGTGCCCTTGACCACAAAGAATAGAGTTTCCTCTCTTTTCAAATGTGGGGTCTTGAACTGATCTCTCAGATACCTCCTAGATCAAAAAGTTGTTACATCTGAGAGAATTTAATGCAGAACGATCTGGGAATTATAGGCTTCATTTTTCAAGGGCAGCAGGAGAAAGCAAAAAGTTAGTTGTTCATTTTCTGCTTGTCTTTCTCTGTTTCTCATACAATCTATCTCTGTCTCTTTCTCTCTGTCTCCCTTTCATCTCTGTATCATTCTCTATCTGACGCTGTTCCTTTTTATCCTGTCACCAGACTCTCTGTAAATCTATCTCTTGTTTTTTTTCTGTCTTTGTCTTGCCTTTCTCTTTCTCTTTCTCTTTCTATTTTCTTCTCTGAGTGTCTCTGTTTCTGTGTCCGTTTGTCTGTTTTTCTGTGTCTGTATGTCTCTCTCTATAAACCTATCTCAGCCTCTTTCATTGCAGTAGAGGTTTGGAAGGAAGAAAGGGAAATGGAATTGAGGGTTAATTTGTTCTTACCCTCTCAGTGATCAAAGAATAGATCAGACCAAAGGGGAATCTCCATCCTTTTTTGCTTATAGGTCATGGGTGATAGGTCCCATCCTCATTGACCTGTGGATTTTACCTATGGGACCGGAATTTGTATGGAAAGAAATCATGAAAGATTACGCTTAAGCAGTTGATCTTTTTTCTTTGAAAGCTTTTATTTTTATTATTTGCTTCATTCTCCAATTAATGAAAAATGAATAAGGCCAGTACTTCCAGCTTTCTCCTGAATGAACTCTCAGGATAAGATACTCCAGGGAGAGAGGCAATAAAGCATAATTGTGATGTCTGCTCCCAGAGGGCCCACTTCTTTCATGAACAGTAAAGAGTAAATCACCTTGTCATCAGGTGCCTCAGTTTACTGACCTGTGAGACACTTTTAAGGACACATTAAACAGTTCTTGTAAGATATGATGTATTTAGCAGTCTTCTCTGTGATCACTGAACAAGCAGCCCTCTAAAGGAACAGGGGCATCATTTTGGTTTGAATATCCATGGTTCAGGGAAAGTGACATTGCCCTTGGCAGAAGGAATGTAAATTCACTTTTACATGGGATGCTATATAGATTTTTACTAAAGCACATTAGGTATTCTAGTTGTAGTGACTTTTGACAAACTGCCCAGTCTTATAAATGCTTCATGGCTCCATATCCTATCCCTTTTTCTTTGTCTCGAAAATAATTTCCTGGAAAATGTATATTTATTCAAAATCACTAGGATAATGTTCTGCAACCTCTGGGTGTTCTGTCAACATTCATAACTAATTGATGAAAAACTCTCATTTTATCCTCCTTGAGCTCATCACCATCATCCTTATTATCAAGTTTCCACTAGATGCCATGCAGAACAGAGTGCTAGAGTTAGGGAAACCCACATTTGTATATTCCTCTTTTTCTTGGGAACATTTAAAAGAATAATATTTTATTTGACCCCGCTCATTACATGTATAAAGAATTTTTACATTGGTTGTTTGTTTTTTAATTTGTTAAAGTTCTCAATACAGTCCGTTCCTCCTTTACCTCTTCCCTTCCTGAGATGGTGAGCAATCTGATATAGGTTATTCATGTGTATCATTTAAAACATTTCCATATTAGTCATTAGTCAAACAAAAAGGGAGAAAGAAAAATATTGTATGAATTTATGCAAGTCTTTCCAGGTTTTCCTGAAATGACTCTTATTTCATTTCTTATAGCACAATAGTATTCTTTCACAATCATATACTACGGTTTATTTAGTTATTCTCTAATTGATGGACATCCCCTTAATTCTTAACGACCACAACAAGAGCTGATATGTGTATGTGTCTATTCATAAAGATACACACTTTTCGGAAGAATATATCAAGGTCTTAAAAAGACATATCCCCCCCACACACACACACACACATACCTAAAGATCTATTTATACATACATGTATGGCTCCGGCCTATCTAAACAAGAAGATGACTTTTGGGCTTCGTGTTTTAATTGATGATACAGAACTTTCCCCACAAAAGTCCCATAATCCTAGAAATGTAACATTTTAATTGCTCTACAAAAGGGACAGTGCATAATGTTGTTTAGAGTTAGCCCCAGAGCCAAGAAGACCTGACTTCAAATGTCTCATCATACTCTGATACTTCTTTTATGACCTTGAACCTCTTTGAATCTTTCACTTTAATCCTCACTTTGAACCCTCATTGAACCTCTAATCTAGCTTTTATTTTTATTATTTGCTACATTTCCCAATTAATGAAAAATAAATGACTCCATAAATTTTTAAAGTTATACAGAAGGGTCCACTGGATCCAGTTCATCCAGCCTATGAGAATCCTTTAAGTTTTCAGTGTGAGCATTTGCCTTACAGAAATCAAACAAATCAAAACTTAATTTATTGTTTTTTTTGATTGATTAGATTTAAGAAAATATTAATAATGCAGAATAAACCTAAGTGTTTGTCATTTTCCCCCAAGGCAGCCTGGTTGTTAAATATTTATCAGCACATTCCAGCATTGCTCTAAAGATTTGTTGTTGTTTAGTCATTGTCAGGTCATATGCAACTCTTCATGGCCCCTTTTCCAGGTTCCCTTGGTAGGTACTTTAGTGGTTTGTGATTTCCTTCTTTAGCTCATTTTACAGATGAGGAAACTGAGACAAACAGGTTAAATGAATTGCACAGGGAAAGTAGTAAGTGTCCAAGGTCAGATTTGTACTCAGGAAGATGCCTTTCTAAATCCAGGCCCTGTGGTCCATCACTGCATGAACACAAATGGATAACAATGGAAGTCTCAGAGAATAAAATCATCAGTATAGTAAAAGCCTCTCACAGAAGGCAAAAAGTAATAATAATAACAATAGCAATAGGAATAATGATAACTGTTTTAAGACTTACAAAGTGCTTTATATCCATTATCTTATTTAAGCCTAACAAAACTCTAGTTACAGATACAGTGTTAACCTTCATTGATCTTCAGATAAAGATATCCCTATATCAAATAAAATTTAAGCCCATTTCCTACTCATAAAATATTTCACAAGTACTCGGTGGTCATTGATTTTTGTATCTAGAGCTAAAATAATTTTGTGGTTAACTTGGTTCAGATCTCAAATATATATATATTTAAATAAACATTGCTTTATTAATCATGTTGGGAAAGAAAAATCAGAGCAAAAAAGAAAAATCATGGGAGAAATTAAAAATAAAAACAGGAAAAAGAAGTGGACATAGCACGTGTTGATTTACATTCAGTCTTCTTAGTTCCTTTTCTGGATGCAGATGCCATTTTCTACCCAAAGTCTATTGGAATTGCCTTGGATCACTGAACTGCTGAGAAGAACCAAGTCCTTCATAGTTGATCATCACATGATGAGTGATGACTCAGTTGGTCTGTAACTCATCAATGCAGGCATCTTCTCCAGTGGTGAAGCCTGGTACCCACCTTCAGCTTTTCATGTTCTCTAAAAAGAATTCTTCTCAGGTCATTCACTCACCAAACTCTGGTTTTTCTATAGTTATATTATTACTCGATTCTGATGTAGTACTTTTGCCATGTATCTCCTTTGTTATGGTATTGCTATGTCGTTTATGTTGTGTTCAATTCTTCACAATCTCACTTGCAATTTCCTCAGCAGAGATCCTGGGAGTAGTTTGTCATTTCCTTTGCCAACTCATTTTACAGATGAGGAACTCAGGGGCAAAGAGTATTTAAAATGACTTGCCCAGCATCACACAGCTAGTAAATGTCTGACACTGGGTTTGAACTCAGGAAGATGAGCTCTATCCACTCTGCCACTCAGCTGCCACCCTTGCTCTGCAAACATTAATTATTTTATTACATATTTAATGATGCTTCTCCTCCCCACCCCCATACACATTACCTCTCCCTTTCTCTGCAGTATTGTTCGTGACTTCTGCATGATTTTTTCACTAGGATGCAATCATCAATGTTGAGATTAAGATCTTTTTTGTTATTGAGAGAAGCTTGGAGCCATTAACAAATATTGCCCATTTTTATTAAATGCTCTCTAACGCATTCTATCTTTTCAATTGTAGGACTAGTTCATGTACGTATCATGTTTCCTGAAGTGATAGGATAACTGATTTAAGGTTCAAGGTACCATGAAGATCATCTAAGCCCAAGTCCATCACTTTACATGTGAAGAATTGGAGGTACAGAGAAAGAATAAGGGACTTATCTGAAGTCACAGGCCACAGGAGGAATTTTGAATTTTGAATTTGAATCCAATTCCTCTGATTCCAAATTCATTGTTGATTCCACTGTATAGTAATGTATAGTAAAGGACCAAACCATGAAGATAATGTCATGTGAATTTCCCATCTAACTTTAAGATCACACATTTCTCCTCTGATCTCACTTTGGTATACTAGTGATTATTATAAAATATACTGATTAAATAATTTCCCATGGAACAAGCATCAATTATCCCAGGTATTTGAGCTTCCTATATGAAGCCTTAAAGTCATCAAGCTTTAAATGTTATTTCCTTTATTCTCCTTTGTCCTTTCTTACTTGAAGCTTCTGCCCCTCCTGTGTTTCTCTTATATATTTATATGCTTCAGCATTTTTACTGTCCTAAATAATCAGATTGCAAAGGAAACGCAGCTGTGCCTCTTCAAGTATTGGTAGTGCTATACATTGTGCAGAGTAATAATAATAATTTGCTATTGTTTAGTTGTTTTTCAGTTGTGTCTAACCTTTATGACTCAATCTGGGTTTTCTTGGCTAAGATACTGGAGTGGTTTGCATTTTCTTCTCCAGCTCATTTTACAGATGAGGAAGAGGAGGCAAATAAGACTAAGTGAGTCCTTGTGACTCCATTTGAGTTTTCTTGGCAAGTATACTGGAGTAGTTTGCCATTTCCTTCTCCAACTCATTTTATAGATGGAGAAACTGAGGCAAACAAGGCTAAGTGACTCTTTATAACACTATTTTGGGATTTTCTTAGCTAAGATACTGGAGTGGTTTGCATTTCGCTCGTTTTACAAATGGGAAAACTGAGGCAAGCAAGACTAAGTGACTCTTTGTAACACTATTTTTTTTGACTTTTTGTAACACTATTTTGCATTTTTTTTTTGTCAAAGATGCCAGAATGGTTTATATTTCTTTCTTTCAGCTAATTATACAGATGGAGAAACTGAGGCAAACAGTGAAATGACTCTTTGAGATACCATTTTGGCTTGGCAAAGACACTGGAGGGGTTTGTCGTTTTCTTTTGCAGCTATTTTACAAATGATGAAGCTGAAGCAAACAAGGTTAAGTGACTTGTCCATTATCATACAGCTAGTAAGTGGCTAGTAAGTGGATTTGAACTCAGGAAGATGAATCTTCCAGTTTCTAGTATCACACTCTATGCACTATTCTATTTAATTACCTATAATAATAGTCATGATAATAATAGCAGTAACATTTACATAGCATCTTAAGATTTGCAAAGTACTTTATATTATCTCATTTGTGCCTTCTCGAATCTTTTGAAGTAGATGCTATAGGTCTTTTTCTTCCCTTTCTGAAGGCAGCATGATATGGTACGGAGTGCTGCCTCTAGAGTCAGAGGACCCATTTTTTTAAGTCTTTTTCTGATGATCACTATCTGTGTGAATTTGTCTAACTTTCTTAGCCCCTCATTATCTCAGTTTCCTCATCTGTCAAAGAAGTCTGAGCTTGATAACCCCTACATCCCCTTTGAGCTCTAAATCTCTGATGCTCTGAGTGTAGGAAAAGAAAGAAATGTAAGCAGGGGCAACTGTGAATCCTAAATCTTGCAGCCCAGAGTATTAAAAACTCCTTGGTTTGGGTCCAAAACCCCCCAGTGCATCATTGATTTCTTTGACACATTCTCATAGTAATGCATCATCTCATAAATTCCCTCTGACATGAGCATCTAAGGGATTGAAAGAAACGCTTCCTTCCTGTCTGTTTGGGGGAAATTGAATTCAGAAATTTCTTCTTGATAGAAGCTGTGAATCAACAGAATGTTTGAGGCTTCCACAGGCAAACATCAGCAAGCCCTTCATGCTAACTCTCATCACAGCCAGCACATTTCAGGCTGTCACGGAATGCTTCAAAGCTTCCTTCCAGCCATCGGGGTTACACCTTCATCCTGGCATCCATGTCTTTGGTGCTGTTAGGCTGTGTGCATTACTCTGTCCAGAAGATTTCTAAGAACCTTGCTGTGGTTTCATAGTGCAAACCATCCTGAAATTTAAGTTGTTCATTGTCAAATTTTTTTAAAAGCAAAAAAACTAATATTAAGAAGTTATAGAAAGAGGCAGGCTGGTGCAGTTGCTCCAGAAATGGACTCAGAACCAAATATATAAGGCTTCATACTGACACATACTGGTTTTGTGTGATCCTGGGCAAAGTATTTAAATGTTCACAATTTTCTCAAGACTATTAGTTGAAAACATGAGTGAAGATGAAGTTTCCTCATTTGTGACTTTCAGATAGAAATAAAATCCTAGGGACAATTCCTGTTTTTGAGTCTATAAATGAAGAGTTATAAGTAGATTTTATTTTTCAAAGCGTATACTGTAAAATGTGGGAGAGTTCGATGAAAGAAAGAGAAGGAATGAAGGAAGGATGAAAGGAAAAATGGAAATAAAGATGGAAGGAAGGAAAGAAAGGAATAACAAGGAAGGGAAGAAAGGAGGGAAGGAAGAAAAAAGGAATGAAGGAAGGTAGAAAAGAAGGTGAGAAAAAGGAAGGAGAGAATGAAGAAGGAAAGGAAGGCGGGATGGAGAGAGAAGGAAAGAGAAGGAAGAAGGGAAGGAAGGATGAAAGGACAGAGGGAAAGGTGGAAGGAAGGAAGGGAGAGAGGAAGAGAAGGAGGGAGGTATATTGAGATAGGGAAAATTCCTAATACAATTTAAAAAATTTATTACCTCCTTTGCACATGCTTTCTTGAAAATTCACTAAACTTCAGAGGGGAGCAGAATGTCGACATTCTTTCATAAAAGCACAGTCTTTTAAAATATGTAATGCTGCACTTAATTTCATATATAAACTTTGAGACTAGACCAATGTCTTTTAAAGCCTAAAATGTCCAAAGTGAAATTTTGTTATTAGATTTTATGTCTTCTCTTTTAGAATGAGTATCACATGACTTTTTTGAATGGGGGTGAGGATGTTTCATCTGTTCTTCTCTAGTCTAAATGTGAATACCTTCAAAATCCACAAAAAAAATCCCAAAATCTATTCTCCAGATAGGTGAACGGAGGCCTGAAATTTGACTGCCGGGCAATAGGGTTGGAAAGGAGGGTTATTTTAAAGTCTCCAATAATTTCCTCTTGACTTGGAGACCACCACTTCTTTGTTCTTTCTGTTGCTGTATTTCAATAGTGTCCAATTCTTTGTGACCCTATCTGGGGTTTTCTTGGCTTGGCGTTTCCTTCTGTTCATTTTTATAAATGAAGAACTGAGGCAAACAGGAGGAAGTTACTTGTTTGGGATCATATAAACTAGTAGTTTCTGAGGCTGGCTTTGAACTTCGTCTTTCTGATTCCCAGCCAGTACACTATCCACCTACTGCCCCAGCATCCTACAGATCACCTAATTGCCTTCTAGCAGCTGTTTGCTATAGTGAACTTCTCAAAAAGATAAAGTAAAAAGTCCAGAGTATAAGAGGTTTTCAGTCTGGAAGGAACGTTTGATAATCTTCTTCCTCTTTTTTGATGCCTTTTTCTTCATATATAAAACAAAAGATGCACACAGATCGAGAGTTCAAGGACCTGTCTTCAGTTAAGTTACTCCCTTTAGTAAAATGAAGAGATTGGTCTGGTTAGATCTAAAAAAAAAGTGTTAAACACCTGCATGTGACCTGTAATTCTGAATGTTTTTGAGCCCAGTTAAAATATAATTGGGAAATATTTAACAAAATAAAATATAATAAAATAAAAATAAAATAAGTTAATATGCAGCCTGCAGGGAATCTTCTATACAGTTCTGACATCACTGGTCTGGATGACTTTCTGAGATTCCCTGCTGCCTAGAATCTCTAAATCAGGGAATTTATAAGATCATTGGTCCCTTCTAGAATTAAAACTCTATAATGCAATGGAATAAACCAGTTCTTTGGGGGAAGAAGGGATGCTCAGATCGGCTGAAAGGATACCACTTCTGCAAGTCCTGTCATAGCTACTGTTATTCAATGCAGGACTAGTCAATTCAACTGGGTGCAATCAAATTCAATTCAGCAGATATTTATTAAACATTTACCATATGCAAGGCAACTTAGATCCCAGATCTAAAAAAATAAAATAAAAACAAAGCAGGCCCTGCCCTCAAGGAAATCCTCTTCTACAACTTGAGGCTTTAGGTAGACACTGAGAAAGCTGACATTGGTACAATTTTGCTGGGGAAAAAATAAATAATCTGGTATCTTCAAAAAGCCTCCTGAAAGAGAGGCAGTTCACCTTCAAGGGTTCTTGTCTGCTGCTGAATATGTGGCTTGCCTCTCTGAAGCTTGGATAGGAGCTCAGATGCAATTTTTCATTTGGCTGAGAGCCAGACTTTCAAGCCAAGAAAGAAGTCAGAGTTCATTCTTCCCTAGGCTCCCTACCTCCTATCACTACTGCTCTTTTTAAAATTTTTATTTTTTGCCAAATAAGGAAAAATCATTGTTCTAGAACTGAACATAAGCACCCCTGCTCCTTTGTTTTCTCCTGATGAAAAACAGCTTCACTGTAAACAGACTGAAATAGGTCGGTGTCTCAGTGTCTATCCTGCTCCTTCTACCTGACCCCTAACACAACCTATAGCTCCCACTGACCGTGGAATGCAATGGGCAGAAAATGTTTCCTTATACAGGGAATGCCAGGAAATGCAAAGCTCAAGCAGTGACTTAAGTTAAGGTTAGAGGGCTGTTTAAAATAGTGACAAGAAGTCCATCCACTGGCATCTTCACTCTTAGTAGCTACTCTCCAAGCTACTCTCCAAGGGCAGAGATTTTTTTTACCTGTTCTTTTTTTTTTTAATTTCCACAAGCTAGCAGAGTGGCTGGCAAAGAGCAAGCAGGAGTTTCGTAAATACTCACTGCTTGATTGATTATCAGTATATGTCCTCAAACTCCTCTCCTGGAACTGAATTCAATACTGCAGAGATAGTCTAGTAGATCCTGGGCCTCTCTTAATAAGCCCCAAATGTTATTCAATTGCTATGTCACATTGTTGAGCCAGGATGATGTTTTAGGCCATTAAAGCTCATTTTTCAGACAAACTTTTCCCTAGTCGTGGTCTTCTATTTGCGAAGGTGATTTTTGAACTCAAGAAATGTGGTTTGAGATGAACTGAGTTCAAGTTCTGCTTTTAAAACTTACAGTGTGGAAGTTTTGTGATCTCTTAGGTGATTTTAGAACTGTTTTTAGATCCTGAAGCTGCTGTTTCCTACCTGTGTGACTTTAGTCAGATTTTAAGCTATTATAAAGCATAAAACTACTTTGAGAATTTCAGTACATTCTATATTGTCTCACTTTGTACTCAAAATCATTCTAGGATATAAGTACTAATATTATCTCCATTTTAAAAAAGGAAATTGAGACAGACAGCAGTTAAGTGAGTTATACAAGGTAACACAGCTATTAAGTGTCTGAGTGTGGATTCAAATTCATATCTTCTGGACACTAGATCTGGACCTCGATCTAGCTCCAGCGGCCTCTGAGGTAGTTCAGTCATGTGATAACCCAGAACCTTTGTTATTCCAGCAGTGACTTATATAACTAGTCTTGTAAGGACTTCATCTTCAATGACTATCAGGAGAGAAAGATGGGACCAACATCCCATTAACTCCTTATTATCAAAACACTTGGGTTTCAGATACCTGTGGGACATAACTGTACACAGTGGGTTCTTTGGAAAGCCTCATGATGGTTAACTCACTGATTGAAGAGTTATAACTGATAATGTTTTTTCACTTCTGACCAAAAAAAAAAAAAAGTGAATTGTGAATTCAAGTGATTGAAGTAGGGAAAAGCAGACAGGACTCCCAAAGGCATTTATATTTCTAGAGGGATCAAGGACTGATGATGGCTCATTAATATATTTATTAAGTATCCCCTCAGGGAAGACAGCATATTAAATGCTAAGGATATAATGAAAAAAAAAAATAAATTCAAGGAGATTATTTTGAATTTGAGGGCAATCCAGAGGAAAAGATCTAGGGTCATCAGGAAAGACTAGATTAGAGGAGTCTCCTGACCTCATTCTTTGATAGAGGGATCTCAAAAAGGGTAATGAAAAGGCTGGGGGAATAACTGACCCAAAGCACCAAGTTTGAGATGGAATGTGGTTTGTACATCAATCTAACCAGACAAGAACACGGGAAGGGGTTGTTCAATTGTTTTAACTCTATCCAACTCTGTGATTTTAGGGTTTTCTTGAGAAAGGTCGTAGAGTGGTTTGCCATTTCCTTCTCCAGCTCACTTGACAGATGAGGAAACTGAGGCAAACAGTGTTAAGAGATTGATCCAGATCATATAGCTAGCAAATGTCAGAGGATAAATTTGAACTCAGGAAGATGAGTCTTCTTCATCTCAAGCCCCCACGCTCAATGCACTGCTAGCTGCCTCATGTGAAGAGGAGTAATTTGAACAAAGCTGGAAAGTTAAGTTGGGACCAGATTTTGAAGGGCTTTAAATGTCAAATAAAAGATTTGACATCTGATTCCTGAGATGGAGCTTCTGAAGAGAGGGAACTACTAAATTTTATCAAACAAGGGACTGACTTAATTAGAGCTGTGTTTGAGGAAGCCCTGGCACAACTTGGGTAAAAGTGATATTAGGGAATTAACATTTCTAAATATGCTTGTTCAAATATTGGTTCAAAATGTTAATTCATTGCTGTATAAAAATATGTTGAAAACTTTATTTTCAAAGTAGTTGTAGGAAAAATGTTATCTCAAGATGTTGATAAGAAAAATGTTGACTTGGACTGAGGATGTCTCAGAATTATGAGTGAAGTAGAAAACTTAGCCCTTTCAGTGGAGAGAAAATACCTTAGGGACTTGATTCTCTTACTGTAAAGATGTGGCTTTGTCTTTGTAATATTATGAATGTACTTTTGGAGAGAAGATGGAGATAACAGAGGGAATGACTGGGACTTTGAACAAAGAGCTAGCTGATCAAAAGTACTAGAAAGATGAAATTTAAGTTTATTTATTTGCATTGACTCTAGCTGTCTAAGCAAGATGGATTATCTACTTGTAAGTGAGATGGAGGAGAAAAACAAAAACCCACAAAACTCTTGTTTGAAAACAGTTAATAGGATCGATAGAAGCATGCGGTATTGGAAAGGATTTTGGATAGCCTTTTTCCTAACCCACTAATTTTGTAGTTGTAAGAAAAGGAAACTGAGGCGAGAGAAGAAAAATTGCATAAAGTCACAAAGATAGTAAATCACAGTGAGATGATTTCAATCAAAATCCTTTCTTCCATATTTTTATTGTTATTCACTTGGTTTAGTCACATCTAACTTTTCTTGATCCCACTTGAAATTTTTTTGGCAGAACTGCTAGATTTGTTTGCCATTTCTTTCTTCAACTCTTTTGGCTGATGAAGAAATTGATGTAAATGGGATTAAAGACTTAACCAAGTTCAAAAAGCTCATAAGTATCTGAGCCCAGTTTTGAACTCATAAACATGAGACTTCAGGCCTAGTACTCTATTTACTCTACCACCTACCCTCCTTATATTAGAATAGCTTTTGACTCCTAATTCCCAGAGCTTTGTATCAGCATCATCAGGAATAACTTTCCAAATGAGGATTCAAGAGGACTTAGACATCTTTTGATCACTCTGTCTTCAAGAATTATTGGATTATGCTGTATTTGACTAGAGTTAAGGAGTCTTGAAAAAAGTACCAGTTTATGACTATGTGTTATCTTTTAAAGAATTGCCTTGCAAAGTAATTTGCTTTATTGTATAGTATTTTCCAAGGTTACCAATTTAAAGAAATATACCGTCATTATTTTAAATCGTTGAAATGTCATGGTTCAATCTGGATCTAGAATAAAACAGAAATGCTTCCATTTGTACTGCATGACCAAAGTATCACCCAATGGAAGTATTCACTTACTGGAGTCAAATTACCGAAGAAGGAGAAAAAGAGGCTCTAGGGTAATTAAGCTCAAATATGAAATTGTGAAGTGACAATTAACATTCTCACCTTTAACAAGACTATATGAATTTTAATAGAGAAATCTCTAAGATTGAAGTCCTTCCCATTCCATAGAAATGAATAAAAACTGTAGGAACAGCAAACAATAGGATTGACATTGGGGAAATGAAGGTTCTATCCAGCACTGATCAAATCCAACCCACACCTGACTATTTGCAAGGTCAGTTCCAGCCTCAGAAATGCAGCCTCTTAGTTTTGGACTTTGATTTCTTCCTCTAAAGAATGGAGATGGTTGCTACAGCGCTTCACTCATAGTAGCTACTTAATAGATGCCTATTGACTTATTGACTTGGATTGATGGGTTCTCAATAGCTTCAATAATTCCATGTCTCTAAATTATTTTTTCTCTCTGGTTTCTCATGAGCAGCCATTCCATCTGATTATATCATTACTCATTCTCCATGTTTGACCATGTCGTGTCATAAGGGCCACTTTTCAGGCCATAATTCTCAATGTGGTGATTTCCAGTGGCTACTAAAATAGGAGACTTTACCGATTCAGAATTGGGAAATACAGAGTTGGAAAGGAAACAGTAAAAAAACTCTCTCATTTTTATAATTAGGAAAAAGGAGGTTCAATGCAGGACAAGTTAATTGCCCAGATTCACCTTTGTAGTAATAAATGAAATTTTAAAACTGAAATCTTCTGATACTAAAGAGAGAGTTGTTTCTACTCCACCAGGTTTAAGTATATCATAGAGTGGGGCAATAGAATCTGGAGCCAGAGGGTCACTTATGACCTGTACAATCTCTCTGGTCTCCCTTTCCCCATATGTAAAATGAGGGGTGATTGGTCAAAAGACCTGTACACAGTAGATATAAAATCCTACAATTCTACTCTAGTTTTTCCCCATATGTAAGATGAGGGGTGATTGGTCAAAAGACCTATATACAATAGATATAAAATCCTACAATTCTACTCTATTTTTTCCCCATATGTAAGATGAGGGGTGATTGGCCAAAAGACCTGTACACAGTAGATGTAAAATCCTACAATTCTACTCTAGTTTTTCCCCATATGTAAGATGAGGGGTGATTGGCCAAAAGACCTGTACACAGTAGATATAAAATCCTACAATTCTACTCTAGTTTTTCCCCATATGTAAAATGAGGGGTGATTGGCCAAAAGACCTGTACACAGTAGATATAAAATCCTACAATTCTACTCTATTTGGCAGCAAGATAGAAGCACTATGATTTTTAAGGAGCTAAGCTATGTATTATGTGTTAGGGATCCTTTGTGTGCATTTAGTACAGTGTAATAAGCAAATACACACAAAAATGTGTAGTGTGTGTGTGTGTGTGTGTGTGTGTGTGTGTGTGTGTAATGGTGACTTCATGGTAATCTTATTATTGATAATTGCACTGGAGAAAGCACTCAAATGCAATAATTAAAGTCCAATTTGCCTTTTAATGGCCTGAAGCAAATCTGATAGCTCTCACAATCCAGTATAATGATCATTTTAAGACAAAAGAACATGGTGTGGGTCATCTTATTTCTGACAGTGTCTGTGTACCTGACTGTTTTTGAAAGTTATAATTCTTGTACAGTGCCTGCGGTAGATACAGCCATATGGTCTAAATTGAATAAGAGAGGTTTAGGAGTTGGTGGAATCTTTTTGATTCTTCCAATTTTTAGAGACTGCGCATATCTCAAAATTAGGAGTTTAAAAGCTGGAAAAGGGTTATAGAGTTTTGTATAATCCAAAACCCTTTATTTTTATAGAAGAATATTTTGGAGATTTTAGATCTGGAGAAACAAAAACAGTATTTTTTCAGGAAAAGCATTCATTTAATTCCTTTTTTTTTTTTTTTTTTTCATTTTGTTTCCCTCAGCTCTGAGTATAGCAAGTGGTAGGCAGCAAGAGTAGTAGTAGAGTGAAGAGTAGATTAGCATAGAAAAGGAAGAAGAAGAGCAGTTTTTTGTGGATTTTATTTTATTTTTTGTGATATTATAAATTTTAAAAATAGGTATTTATGTAAACTTCCTGACTCTGGTATTCTGTCCCTTGGTCTTAGAGAGTTTTTGGGGGGATCTCTCTAATATTTTAGGGGTTTTCATGGTCATCCATTTATATGTAGCAGCTTTGCAAAGTGAATGGACTTGGAATCTGGAAAAATTGGATTTAAATCTTACTCTAATATTAACTGTGTGATCATGGGCAAAATCACTTAGACCCTCATTTATAAAAGGAAGGACTTTAAGTATATACATATATATATATAAAAATATACACTTTTGAAAATAAAAAGCTATATTTATTAATAGATTTTTATTTTCAAAAAAGTATATTTTAATTTATAAAAAGAGTATTTCCATAAAATAGTAGGATTTTTTTAAAAGAATAATTACATAGGAAACTGAAATTGGTTATGTACAACTTACTATATCTTTTAAATATAAGGTTCTCATGTAACTTTCTTTAAAAAAAAAAAAAAAGTTCTCTCCAACTCACTTCCAGTTGATCAATGATGGACAGAAACAACTACACCCAGAGAAGGAACACTGGGAAGTGAATGTAAATTGTTAGCACTACTGTCTTTCTACCCAGGTTACTTACACCTTTGGAATCTAATACTCAACATGCAACAAGAAAATGGTATTTACACACATATATTGTATCTAGGTTATATTGTAACACATGTAAAATGTATGGGATTGCCTGTCTTCTAGGGGAGGGAGTAGAGGGAGGGAGGGGATAATTTGGAAAAATGATTACAAGGGATAATGTTATAAAAATAATTACTCATGCATATATACTGTGAAAATTTTTTTTATAATTATAAAATTAAAAAAATAAAAGTTCTCCCACCCTAGAAATGAGTAGCGTTTAACACAAATCGATGTATATACAAATATTTGTATCCATACATATATATAATATATATATGTTCTTGTGTACACATACACACATATATGTATATACATACATATATTGAACTGCATGGCCTGTAGCATCCCTTTTGATTCTCAAATCTAGAATCTTATGACACTTAGTATCTGAGGATGTCTTTGAACCCAGTGCTCTCTGTCTCTAAGGTGGGTTTTGTATCTTTCATCCAAGTTTCTTTTACCAAAAATCATTACTTTTCCCCCATACACTTAGGAACATAAATTAACATCTGAAATTATCCAATCAGATTTCCTCACTTTAAGGATGAGGAAGCAGAGGGTCACAATGAGCATCCAAGGTCACCTAAGTAGTAAGAGCATGATGAGATTTAAACTCAGTTCCTCTCGCTCTTGTATCGCTCTCCCACATGGGTCATATTGCCTCTGAATTCAAACATTCTGAACAAATGGGCTAGCAGAAAACTGACTCTTAACTTACTGGTTTCGCTCTGACTTGATCAGCTCTGAGAGTAGTAGAAAGAGCTGGCTTTATAAACTGAAATCCTTAACTCATCCCATCTCCTCCTTTCTTCCCTTACTGGCAATCTCCTTTCCCCTCCATTCCCACCCAGCAAAAACCCACTCATTCCGCTTATTCCTTGGATACAAAATGAAATAATCGGAATTATAATTCCTTTCCCTCTCCTTGCCCATGTGGGAAAAGGATTGGAGAGGAAACAAGCAGCCACAAGGGGGCAGAAGGAGGGTACCCCACAAAAGCCTGAATAATCAGGTCTTTGTGCTTTTACAGGCAGCCCAGGCTTTCTCCTCTCCTCTATCCAATTCTCTTCTCAAGGATGGCCAAGAATGGATGAGCAATAGATTCACTAACTATTCAATTACACACATTATCTTGCTCAGTTGCTATTAAACAAGGCTGAACTATCCTTGCTCTCAGCAGCATGAGGGAAGATAACAAGTCCCGTTTTACTCCCCTCTGAATAGCAGGAGATTGTCGTACACAAAGCCAGGTACTGGCATTGAAGCTGAACCGTTCCGTGACCTTATTTTCCAAAATTCGGAGCTGTCCGCAATAAGCCGGGAGGCTGGGGAAGAGCTTGTGTGTGAGATGGACACCAGAGGAGCTTGGGAGATGGGGGAAGGGGGAGAGAGCATCTTTCTGCCTTGAATAGTATTCTCAGAATCCCAAGGTCTCTGGAGGCATTCAGGTAACAGGTCCTGAAACAAGAATCCCCACTCCTCATAGTCACCAGGGATCATCAGGTGGCTTGCAGACCTACTAATCCCAAGGACTCTCATCCCACCGTTGGATAGGTACAAGGACAAGAACATTTTCTGGCTCATCAACCCCACATGTGCTTCTCTGCAACATTCATCCATTGATTCTAGTCTCACCCTCTGGTCCAGAATGCATTAGGGAGGAAATGAATGAAGTGCAGAACTGAATCAGGAAGACCTGAGTTCAGATCCTGCCTCAGTCACTTACTAGCTGTATGATCATGGGCACTTTGGTTGACAGCTACCTGCCTCAGTTTTGTCACTGATAAAATGGGGATAATAACACTTCCCTCTGGGGATTGTTTTGAGTATATTAGTAAGATGCTTTACTGGCCATAAAATGGCCTATAAGAGCTAGTTTAAAAAAAATTAATATCATTATTCTCAGAGTACGTTTTATACTCTTAACTCAATAGCAGAGGAATAAAAACCTTATTCATACTTCCTGCCTTTTTCACTTTCCATGATCACAAAGAAATGATGGAGGAAGAGAGATGCTGATATCCCAGGTGGCCATCAGGCTAGGTTATTTACCAAGGGATTACTTAAGTGGCTTGTTACCAGCATAATGCATGATGTAACAGAGTGGTAAATCAAGAAAGCTGGCTGCACCGAGCTGCACCTCATGGGAATGATCGTTTCCCCCTTTTTCCTCTTTCACTTACCTCAGCTTTTCCTCTCTGCCCTTGTTCTTTTGTTACTCACAGACATATGGACGCTTACAATTTTAGAACTGGTTAGCCATAATAACAAGAAAACTAATACCAAGCACTTAATGCAACACTATGTTGCCCTGCATAGAACATTGGATTGGGAATCTATTTATTAGCTGCATGCCTCTGGGCAAGTCATTTAAATTCTCTCACCCTCAGTTTTCTCATCTATAAAATGGGAATATTAATATATTACCCCCATGCTTGTTGAGAATATCAAAATGAAGTAATATCTTAAAAAAAGAAACTCTTTGTACATCTTGCACTATATAAACGCTGCCATTATAACACTTAGAAGTTTGCAAAATAATTTGTATATGATATTTTATTTGGTCTTCATAAGAACAGTGAGAGCTAAGTGCTCATTATTTCCACTTTACCAATAGGAAAAATGAGTGAGTTAGAAGGAGGTTAAGTGTTTGCCTGAGGCAGGATTTACATCCAGGTGTTCCTGACTGGACTAGTACTCCCAAATTTATCACCTATCTGCAAATCCAATATTTCTCTATACTCTTGACAGTCTGAAAGCACCTTTGTATTTATTTATTTTAATCCAAACTTAGAATACAGGAATCATTCCTAAACATCACTCTCCTTGATCAGAAGGCCCCCCAAGATGGGGAATCTAAGATCATCTAAGTCATGCTGTTCCACTCTTGTTTTAATGTTAAGAAAGCAAATGAGATTTTCCATAAGTGGAATGGAATGCCTCAGCACAACACCTGGTACACAAAAGGCATTTAATGTTTATTGACTAACTCAGGGGCATCAGAGTCTCTTTCAAGAAGAGTCTTTGAGTATAGATTAGAAAACTGTTCATCAGGTGTTTATTTTTTAATTGGAAATTCTTTTGGGGGGAAGGATTGGATTTCATAACTTGAGATCTTTTTCACTTCTAAATTTGCAGGAAGTTATATAAATCTCATGAAAGATTTTCTTTAAATATCATTTGTGCATTCTTATATTTAGATCTGTAATACAGTGGGTAGAGAAATCCTGGTAGTGAGCAACCCCCCTCTACCAATACAGACTAGCACTCAGTGTTTCTGAACAAGTGCTTGGGCATCCAGAACTTAAATGACTTGTCCATGGCATGTGTCAGAAATAAAACTGGAACTTAGGTCTTTCTCACTGAGAGCTAAGTTTCTCTTAGCAATGTAATAATGTCTCTATTATTTTTTTCTCTTTTATATTGCCTAACTTTTACCCAATGAGTCACAGATCAAATCAATCAAATCCCTCTTCCATGTGTCAAGTCTTCCAATACTGAAGACAGTTGACATGTCACTCCTAAATCTTTGTTCTCCAGCATTAACATCCCCACTTCTCTTAGCTTGTCTACATGGGCCTTGGTTTAGTGTGCCTTCGTCATCCTACTTCTCTTTCTTTGGATGGGTTCCAGCTACTCAATGTCCTTTCTAAAATAGTAAATCCAGAATGGAACAGAATACTCCATAGAGGTTTTGACCCAAACAAAGCCCAGTGGGACTCTCACTTCCCTGACTGAAAATTGTTCTTATGCTAATGTGGTCTCCCCTGCCATTAGTATTGTGGGCTGCTTTGTCACACCATTGATTCATATTGTACTTGGAATTAAATAAAACCTCAAGGACCTATTTTTTTTTTTAAACATGAACTCTCCAACCCCATTCTGTAGATGTCATTGATTTATTTTAACCTAAGTACAAGCCTTGATTTTTTTTTTTTTCTTATCCCCTGAAATTTGGTCCATTGTTTTAGATGACTGAGATCTTTTTGGATCCCAATTCTGTCATCTGAGAATAATGGATTAGCTATCTAGCTCAATTTCAGGGATCAACTACACATTGAATGGATATTCAATCTATTCCTGTGACCAAGTCATTGATAAAATAATAGAATAGTACTGAGGAGGGATCTGCTGGCACTTAACAATCAATCAACAAGCAGTGATTAAGTACACATTGGGGAGATCCCTTGTCCAGAACATCTAAGAGGGTATAACAAAGTCTCACCAAGCAGACCTGAATGGATCATTCATCATCTTCATCATTGACAGGAATTCCCTAAAGGGTAAAATACCATTTGAATATGCGACAGTCAGTGTGGATATAAATACAAAAGTAAGGCATTCCCCACCTCCCAAGTGGCTTATGCTCAACAGAAATTTATCAGTCTCTTCCTCTTATTCATATCATTGGCATTTAAATGCACTCAAAAAGAGTTTGTATTTTATGCAGTCACTGGAGTCAATTCTAAATTCACTTTACTATCATCCTCTGTGTCTTTAGCCCATTCAAAATAATCTCTCAAGAAAATAATCTTTCAAGAAATGAAACTCATGTATGTCTGAAGCAATCTTCTGAATCTAGTTCTTCTATCAAAAAAAGATGAGTTTGAAGTAACTTGTCCTAACTGCAGATGATTAGTTATTGCCTTCTAATAATGGTCATTGCTATCCTTCCCTGGTACTCCCACTCCATCTCTTTAATCATGTGGGATAATAAGTTTGCAGGCCAGTTCATTGACCCATACTTTTAAGTCTACTTCCTTGCCCCTTTTCAACTTTAGGGTCATATTTGAGCTTTTTCACTGGGCAGCTAGATGGCACAATAGATAAAGCACTGGGTTTGGAACCAGGAAGATTCTTCTTCCTGAGTTCAATCTAAGCTCAGAACTTAGCTTTGTGAACTTGTGCAAGTCACTTAACCCTACTTGCCTCAGTTTTTCATCTGTCTAATGAACTAGAGAAAGAAATACAAACCATCATATTATTTTTACCCCCAAAAAAACCCTAAATGGGTCACAAAGAGCTGGATATAATTAACACAACTCAATGACAAGAAAATGGATTTTTTTCAGTTTTGATTCATTTTTGCCCTTAACAAAGATTGCTAAGAACTTTTCATAGTTTTTGTACTTTGGGGGCAACTGTTACCTACCTCCCTACCCAATAATTATTTTTGCTTGTGCCGTGTAAGGACAGACTAGTGTTGTCTTTCATATTCATTGTTCTATTTCTTAATTTCTTCTGTCCCGACCTGAATTTTCTTCTTAGTTTTAGTGATCATTTTGTGTATTAGAGAAGGCTGAATTCTCTTTTGACTCTCAAATTCTGTAATAGATTCTGTGACTGATAACAGAACAAGAAACAAAGCAAAATAGGAATTAAATAACTCTGGATTTGTATATTTGGATTTTTTCCCTACTCTTCTTAGGTCTGTCATTGCCACCATTCCATCCACATCCAGCATCACTCTTATTATTCTTCCCTGTGCTTTCCTCTTTCCCCTAATATAGATTTAGCACTGTTGCCCTTAACCTTCTGATTCAGGGCCTTAGCCTTCCTCATGTTACTAGAAAGGGCAGTGCTATTCTTTTACCTTGTCCTACTCATATTTTCTTTGAGATCAAGGTAAAGGAAAAAGAAGTCAGCAGCTGATACTTTAAGACTCACAGTTGTGAGAATCTATTTTTATAAGTAGTTTAAAATGCCCAGCAAAGAGTGGTAGTATTATTTTTCATGGGATTCTACATTTATAGCTGAAAGCCTTAGTGGCCTTAGAGTCCAATTTCACATTTTACAAATAAGGAAATTGGGACCCAGAGAAACAAACATTGCAGCCAATGGTGAATGAATCTCACAAAAAGCTTTTAGGATGCCTTTAAAGTCATGGGGGTTAGAAGTATAACTAGTTTCACATGCTATGAATGAATACCCGAGGACACATTCTCAAACAACACAGATAAAACATATTTCTTAGTATATTCTTAGGAAAGTAGTATCTCATAGTAAAAAGTACCCTGATCATTAGGGGCCCGAGTTCTAGATATGACTTTATGTCTATTTAGTTATGTTATTTCAACTGAAAGAGGCAAGTTCCATAGAGTTGAAATAATATGGAACTTGCCTCTTTCAGTTTTCAAATATACGGTTGAGCTGCATGATATTTAAAATTAATCCTTTGAAGAACTCGCTATATGATAAAAATTGCTGAAAAAATGGAAATTACTATGGCAGAAACTAGGCATTGAGCCACACCTAACACCAAAATAACATCAAAATGGGTTCACGATTTAGCTATAGAGTGATACTATAAGCAAATGAGAAGAACAAAACTAGTGTACCTTTCAGATCTGTGGAGAAGGAAGGAATTTGTGGTCAAAGAAGAACTAGAGTACATTATGGAATACAAAATGGATAATTTTGATTATATTAAGTTAAAAAAATTTGTACAAAGCCAATGCAGACAAAATTAGAAGGAAAGCCATAAATTGGGGGAAATTTTTAAGGATTCTGATAAAGGCCTCATTTCTAAAATATATAGAGAATTGACTCAAATTTATAAGAATTCAAGCCATTCTGCAATTGATAAGTGGTCTAAGGATATGAACAGACGATTTTCAGATGAAGAAATTAAAATCATTTCTAGTCATATGAGAAAATACTCTAAATCACTGCTGGTCAGAGAAATGCAAATTAAGACAACTCTGACACTATACATCAGATAAATGTTGGAGAGGATGTGGGAAAAATGGGAGACTAATACATTGTTGGTGGAGTTGACACTGATTCAACCATTGTGGAGAGCAATTTGGAACTATGCTTAAAGAGCTATCAAACTTATATATCAAACTATCTATACTGGGCCTGTATCCCAAAGAGATCATTAAAAAAGGGAAAAGGATCCACATGTGCAAAAATGTTTGGAGCAGCCCTTTTTGTAGAGACAAGGAACTGGAAATTGAGTGGATGCCCATCAGTTAGAGAATGGCTAAATAAGTTATAATATATGAATGTTATGGAATATCATTGTTCTATAAGAAATGCTCAGCAGGGTAATTTCAGAGCAGTCTGAAGAGACTTAAATATAAAAAAATATATAGCCCACAATCAGCTGGACTTTGGAGTTAATCAGATTATTGGTAGAAGAGATTTCTTTTGATATGCATTCATAAGAATTTCAGATTAGAGTTTTATTAGAGTATATTATTTCAGAAGTTGGAGGTACAGGGAATATATCAGCTAAATGCAATTGTGTTTCATAACAATACTAGTTTTAAAAATAGCTGATATTTTATGACAATCATTTTTCAGAAAATAATCACTTGTTTGCTTAGATCATATTTTGGAGGAATCTGTCAATTGGCAATTTATTCAATTTATTGATATAATTATCTAATCAGTCATTATTCATTGCTAAAGTTACATATTCTGACAAAGTATCAAATACCTCCTGCTTCTATATTATTTTGTGTGTATAGACAAATAGATACATATATGTATGTATATACTTATTTCATTGTTATGTTATATATTTTAATTTAAATACTCAGGAATATATGGATTCATTGGGAAAGGAATTCCCTCATCCACTTCCCACCTCCAATGTCTTTTCACTGAGGCAAATCAAATTCCCTCTTCTCCTACTTGGCAGATTTGGGGGAATCCCTGTGGCCCCAAAACTTGATAATCTATAGACAAACTGGTGATGAGTTTCTCGAGTTTCTCTAGCCTTACCTAGACTGGTCCTCAAATGACAAACATGAAGGCTACCCTTAAAGTCTTTCTAATTTGACAGGACCTTCCAGAGCTACTCTGCTCTGGCTAAACCTTTAAGAAGTCGTGGTCTCTCCATATCAGGATTAGAGAGAACTCTTAACTGGGGTAGCAGCTATGCACAGCATCTCTTTCTATACGTGTGTATATATATATATATATATATATATATATATACACACACATATATATGTATGTGTGTAGATATGTATTGTGTAGATATATATGTGTATATAACAACATATAATATATATAACAATATATATCAGTACATATATATAGTACATATATTTATATATGTATGTATATATGTATATACATATATATGTATGTGTGTAGATATGTATTATATAGATAACAACATATAATATATATAACACTATATATCAGTACACATATATAGTATATATATTTATATATGTATGTGTATATATATTTATACACATATATATGTATGTGCGTAGATAACATATATATATATATAACAACATATATCAATACATATATATATGTATATATATTTATATATATATGTGTATATATATATATATATATATATACACACACACAGGTATATAGGTAATATGTGAACATGTGTGCACACGCCCATATAACGTATATATGTACATGTATACATGTGTATTTGCTTCAGCTTGCCATTTAAAGACCTTATGTTTTCATTTTATCTTTCCAGTCTCATCTTATTTTACTCTCCATTATATACCATCTATCATTCACATTGGTCTACTTGGTGCTGTCCCCATCCCCTATCTCTGTACCTTTTCCTGCTGTTTATTATCTGTGTAACAGTATGGATGTTATTTAGCCTTGTTGAGTTCCAGGATCACCTATAAAAAGAAGACTTTGCGCTTGAAAGTTGATTAGATCTCCTCCTGCTTTTAGAGCTGACTGTTTTTATATCATGGGTTCTGATGGAAATGACATCTATAGAAATGGTCTCTCTCCTCTCATACACCCTTCAGTGGAATAGAAGCTTCTATAGGCTGATACTTGGTACCTCCAATGTCTTTCCTGTGGATCCATGTTTAGTAAAAGCTTACTGTATTGTGACAACATAGAACATCATTCCCCAGCCACATGCACTGGGTTCCCAGAGCTAAGACTGAGCCATGTGTTTTGAGGCTGACACATGAAAGAAAATGCATTGTACCTGCCTTCGCGAAGTTTGTTGGGGAAACAAGACTTAACCATACACAACAATCAGAGAAAGAAGCAAGATACTATGTAATCAAGTGCAAAATTGTGGGGTACAGACAATAAGTGCTATCAGGATTCAGAAGGAAAAATCAGTGTGCACTGAAGCAGGTGGGGAAGGCATCAGTCCTGGGAAACAGCCTCCAGTCCTATTCCTCTTTCCAGCTTGGCCGTTTATTAAAAATCTGTACTCTTTCCAGGTGACTGAAGTCATGTGTCAATCTCAGGTGCTACTCTAACACAGAGTTGGAGATCATAGTAGTAAAGACTCATTTATTTATACCTAGTTCAGCATAGCACCCAAAACATAGTAGCATTTCATTTTTCTTTGGTTCCCTTCCTTCTTTCCCTCTCTCCTTCCTTCCTTTTCCCCTCTTTCCTTTCTTCCTTCCCTCTCTCCTTCTTTCCTCCCATCTTCCTTCCTTCCCTCCCTCTCATCTCCTTTCCTCCTTCCCCTTTCTTTCTCCTTCCCTCTTTCCCCTCCCTCCCTCTCTGCTTCCCTCCTTCCCTTCCTTCCTTCCTTCCTTCTTTCCTTCCTTCCTTCCTTCCTTCCTTCCTTCCTTCCTTCCTTCCTTCCTTCCTTCCTTCCTTCCTTCCTTCCTTCCTGAATGAGTAGCAATATAAAGGAGAGAGTTATCTTTTCATAAAAATCAATGAGACTGGAGTTCAAACCCTGCCTGTGACATATTCTGGCTCTGTGATCAAGTGATATTATTTCCTTAGCCCCTTCAGACAACTTTAGAACACTGAGCTTGGAGTCCATCAAGCGTTAGCTGCAATTTGACTTTGGACTCTTACTAATTTATATTGTTTTTGATCAGTTGTATCTGATTTTTAATGACCCCATTTGGAGTTTTCTTGTGGGATACTGGAGTGCTTTGCTATTTCCTTCCTCTGCTCATTTTGTAGATAAGGAATAGGAATATGTGACTTGGGTCACCCAGCTCCTAAGTGTCTGAGATGGGATTTGAATGCATGTCTTCCTGATTTCAGCTCAGCACTCTATGCATTACACCACCTAACTAGCTCTGGGTGTGTATAAAACATTTAACTTCCTCAGCTTCAGTTTCATCTGTTAAATAAAGAAGGATGAACTCCATGGCCTCTATCAAGTCTCCAATTTTAGATCTATCAGTCTATGATCTGCCCCAGTTAAGGGATTTCCATAAAATGGAGTTCCTCCAAGTGGTATTATGGGTCCAAAATAAAATTCAAAAGCAAAAACAAAAACAAAAAGCCTTACTAATTCCCTCCATAAAGTGGTACCCAAAATGGGGTACAATGGTTCAGATGTAGTCTGACCATGATATATGACAGAGAGATTATATCCTCTGTAGTTAAGAACGTTTAGTGTAAGATCTTATTGCTTACCTTGATTGCTCCATCACCAACTTGACTCATATGGAGCTTTCAGTTCACTGGAGCTCCCCCAAAATTTCCAGGTGAACTGCTACCTAGCAACATCTCCCCCTCTTGAAACTACAAAGTGATTGTTATTTTTAAAAGTTAGTAAGACTTTACCTTTACTCTTAAATGACATCGTCTCAGACTTATCTCATTATTCTCACTGGTCTGGATAGCTCTGGTTCTTGACTGTCATTCTTTGTGTCAGTTTTTCTTTCTCACTTTATTCCACTTACAGATTTGATCAGCACGCAGTCTGTGCATTTATGTAAGACACAGGTAAAAATGTGAACTAGTATCGCAATAAACACCTATTCCTGGAGATTTCTTTCCAAGTACCTGCTAAGAAAAAATCCATGTAAATCTTTGGAAGGACACATCTGAATTTGCCTGATTCTCAGTGATTCAGAAACATCAACAAAATAGAATATATCTGTGGATCTAGAAGTAAACAAAAATATCTTACGAGTATTAAATAGGTTTTTAATAGTTATACAACCTATCACACCATACCACGTTCTAAAGAACAGAACCTTTCTCAGGTCACCAACCACTAAACCATAGATAAAATTAGGAGGAAATTAAAAGTATCTAGTTTCTCACAGTGAAAAGAGTCAGATGACAAGGGGAATAGAATAATCACTAGAAAGAACAATACTAAGCACACAATAGGCATATAATAAAATAACAATAATATAAACATTTATATAGCATAGTAAAGGTTCCCAAGACTCTCTCTATATTATGCCATTAGTTCCTCATAACTGTGCATGGCATCTGCTCTTGTTATCTCCCCTTTGCCAGATTAGAAATTAATGCAAAGAATAGATACCAATAAATGTCTCAGACAAAATTTGAACTTGTCTTTTTTAAACTGAAGTTCACTGCTCTATTCACTAGCCACCTCCCTACTAAATGCTTGTTAACTGATTGACATTCAGTATCAAGGAAACACTCCTATAAAACCCGATAACCCTTTACGGCTTCACGTGTTATAACAATGAGTAAGTGATCATAGAACCTCAGAGTTGGAACGGACTTCAGAAAATAGTGATCTTGAGTCAGCAGGAAAAGATTAAATTATCTTCCGCATCCTTTATTTGAGATACAAGGGAAGCTGTAACAATGGGATATTTTTGATCTATAATATCAGTTTTGTAGCTATTCCTTCCAACAATGCCAATTGTTACCAATTCTAGCAAAGTCCAGAAATAATAATTGGCTCATTACCAGGAGGCTACACAGCTGAAGATGGATTCTATGGTCATGATGAGCCATATGGTCAATATGCAATTCATTTTATCAAAATTTCCATAATGAGCAATTAAAAGAGGGAAGATAATTTAAAAATGAGATGCATTTTGACAATCTAGCTGGTGCCGAATGCTTCATTTGCCAGTAACACCAGATAAATAATATGACACTGGTCTATTGAACATGCTCTGGATAGTTGTTGGAATTGAAATTAGGAAAACCTGAGTTCAAATCCTGTCTCTGATGCTTTTCAAGTTGTGTGACCCTGCATAAATCACAACTTATTGAAAGCTTCAGTTTTTATTCTATTTTATGAGGGTTATGATGGCACCTAATCTAATCATTTTTGTGAAGATCAAATGAGATAACATATGTAAAGTTCATTTCCTGCCTTAAAACCCCGTAGAAATACTAACTTACATAAGGTGATTTATCCCCTTCCTGGAGCACTACCATTAGACCATATATTTTAAAGTACACAGTAGCTTAGATAGATAGGGAAACCACAGTGGATTTCCTCAGGAATAAGTTGCTCATTGTTCATTTAATTTCTGGTTTGGTATACTTAGCACACATCAAAATGAAGTCCACAGATCAATAGCGTGACCTAGAGTGAAAAAAAAAAAAAAAAAAAGAAGCTGATGCAAAATAGTTATATATATTGTGCTGAAGGTATGAGTCTGAAGATAACACTCGAAGGTAGAAAAACCATCAGAGATAGAAAACCTTGTTACTATACAATCTCTAATTTTTTTTAAACAAGAAGTTACAGGTTTCTAATCATGCATTATCCAATGCATGGTCCCTTTGGTATTGTTTTGGAGGATATAGTAGGATTTCTTCATCCTTCCTTCTCAGCAAGCACTAATGACATCATGAGGGTGATGTCTTGACTTACCTGTGATTAGATGTGAAGAAAGAAAATGTAGGTGAATATGCAAAAGCTACCTAAATTTCATTAGTATAAAGTACTTCCAATGTGAGAGCTCCCTCTACCAAAACAAAATATTACATCACAGACAATAATGTATCTGCCTTTAATTGTTTAGAATATGAGTTCTATAAGGAGACATATAATTCAATTAGAACATTCACATATATGTATATATGTATCTGTGTATATATATATATATATATATATATATATATATATATATATGTATATGTATGTATAATGTATCTGCCTTTAATTGTTTAGAATATGAGTTCTATAAGGAGACATATAATTCAATTAGGAACATATAAGCAAAACAGAATTGAATTTGCTCAGAAGAAGCATGAGATACTCAAGTTAGAGAATCCACCCCAATTGTTGGCATGGAGCTCGTCTTGGATCATCCCCAGTTGGGCTACCATAACTAGGCTCTAATATACTGATTTCATTTTAGTTCTATGCCAGAATGAAGACCAACTAACCAAGCTGCTACCACAATTTCTCCTTTTCTGAAAAGAGGGAATTAGTAAATTTGCCCCTTCGGTCCTTTCCAGAGTAGGATCTATGATTTTGTGTTTCTATCAGAGCATGCAGAAATTAAGTGACTTGACCATACAACTGGTATGCTTGAGGCAGGATTGAAAGCCACATCTTCATTTAATTTCTGGTTTGTTATACTTAGCAATATATATTTGCGCGCGCGCGCGCACACACACACACACACACACACATATATGTATGTATATTTATTTATTCATTTATTTATTTATTCATTCATTCATTCATTTACTTACTTACTTACTTATTTATATATTTATTTATTTATCTATCTATTTATTTATGTATTTGTTTGCTTATTTTTTATTTGTTTGTTTATTTATTTATTTATTTGTGTGTGTGTGTGTGTGTGTGTGTGTGTGTGTGTGTGTGTGTGCGCGTGTGTGTATAAATGGGCAGTGAAAACTGAGGGGAGTTGCATAATTTCAGATATTTAAAAGGCTTGAATCTGCGAGAGGGATTTTAATTAATCCTTACTTTGCAAATAGGATAAGTGAATTTTATCCATGGCCACACGATTATTATTAAGTAATCTTTGTTTCCTCATTCCTTCTACTGAGAGAACAAATTAGCATACAGACACATGCGCACATATATCCATTCAACAGAGGGGGTATTTGGGGAGAAGGCAATAGCACTATTAGAATGGGATAGATCACAAAGTTCTAGCAGTTGTTACTGAGCTGAATAGGAAAGTAACTAGGAATTCAAAGAGATATGGTTAGAAAAAATTAAAAGGAATTCAGTTAGGTTTTGTACTTCTTATGTGTAGTAAGAGGTGGGGCAGACTATCACCAGACTAGAATTAATTCAGTTTTAAAAATCCAATTTAAGTAATATTTATCTAGTGGCTCCTAAATGCAAAGCACTATGCTCCTGCTGGGGAAAGAAAGAGAAATAAAAGAGATCCTTGTTCTTGATCTGAAAGTTCTCATCTAGAAAATCGAGGGGGATGAACTACATTCCCTCTGTGTTCTTTTCTAGGCCTAAATCCTTATTGTCCCCACTTTTCAGTCACGTCTGACTCTTTGTAACACCATTGGGGGTCTTCTTGGCAAAAATACTTGGCAAAAATTTCTTTTCCCAGCTCAATATGCAGATTAGGAAACTGAGGCAAGAAGGATGAAGTGATTTGCTCAGAGTTAGTAAGAGAGGAGAGAGTGAGATGACTTTGTGCAATTCTAACTCATTTAATTCTATTTTTCACACACACAAAAAAAAGTGAGATTATATTTGAATTCAAGGAAATGAGTCTGACTCCAGGCCAGGGATTTTGTGCACTATGGCACCCCCTAGCTGCCCTAGTTCTAAATCTAACATTCTATAATTCTATTTTGTCACTGCCTTAAGTTCTCAGTTTCCTCTTCAGTAGAAATAGGACAATTAACTGCATGACCTCTGAACCACGATCCTATAGAACTTAATAGTTTGCCACCTTCCGAAGTCAAGATGCTCACCTTTTGCACAAGAACTTTGTTCAGAAAATGTCCACTCCTATCTCTTATCAATTCAGTTCTACAAACATTGATTAGGAGCCCAATGTTTCAGACTTTAGAGCTAGCTAATATTGGTTTATATTTCCCCCAAGAGATGGTTCTGAAATGTGGCTCCTCCATTTTACAGATGGCTGGATCCTAGAATTGATGGAGGGGAATGATGTATTAGAGGGGGGTAAACGTTTGGATCAGGCTAGAAAGAGATCTCTCTTTGGTATTGATTAATCAATCAATACTTACTAAGAGTCTATTATGTACCAATCATAGTGCTAAGTACTATGGATACAAAAAAAGGAGAACAAAAGATAATCCCATTCCTCAAGGATCTTACAATCTAAGGGAATCAGGAGACTTGGATCTGAAGTTTATTCATCCAAGTCCCAAGACCTGGTTTCCTTTAATACTCAGCTCAAATAAGATGTTCTACATGAGGACTTTCCAGTCCCTTCCCCTCTCAGATTACCTTCCTTCTCCTCATCAGTATCAAGTATGTTCCTAGCAATTTGCCCATGAATGTGTGCTCTCTAAAGACAGGGAAACCAAAAGAAACATTTTAAAATGGGAAACCAACAGATACATGGAGTAGGTGTTGAGTGATTTTATTTGATGGGTCCCTTTTCTCCTCCCTTTTGTCTTCAATTCCATTGCTTGATGCTTGTTGAATGATGGATTAAATCTGGGAAAGTTGCTCCTTGTCTCTGAGCCTCAATTTTCTCATCTCTTAAATGGGAGCAAAAATAGGATACTGCCTACTTTCTAGGGTGATGCTTTGTAAACATTCTAATTCTACCCTCATATTTCTGTCTCTTGTCCTCGTTTTGTTGCCTGCTGAGCTTTTGCTCCCTTTCCCCTCTTCCTCTTTCAATGCAGCTCTGCTGATAAAGACTGTGCCCTTTTAGTTCGCTCTGCAATGAGTAGCTTAATTTCACTGAAGACATAATGTTGGGGCCTCGATTTAAAAATAGGTACTGCAGATGTTTCCACCGAGGGAGCTCTTCAAAGTATCTCCTTGGGTGCACAAGCTCTGTGTATTTGTGCCTACCACTGGAGCATCATTAGGATGCGAATTAATATGGAATATCTGACTGCATTCGAACAAAACGGGGATATAGGGTGACTTAGATAAATTGTTTTAAACACATACACGCACTGCTATATATTCCCTGAATTATAATTATATATATATATATATAAAATTATATATAATAAATTTTATTACAATATAATATATAAAATATTATATATATACATATATATATGTGGGTATATACATATATATGTGTATATATACGCACACACACACACACACACACACACACACATATATATAATTATAAGCCATTAAATTTAATTCAAAATGTATAAGAAACAAGGGGGAAAAGGCTCCCTATTAAATCAAAAGACCAGGGTTCAAATTTTGACTATGCTACGTCCTACTTATATGACCAATAAAAAGTGATTTTATATTCCTAGATCTCAGTTTTCTCATCTGTAAAATGGGCCTGAAGGGAGGAATGAACCTAATAACCTTTAACGTATCTGCTCTCTCCAAATCTGTAAACAATCATTTATTAAGCATTGACTGTGTTCCAAGCACTGGACTTGCAAATGGGGAGAAAAAGAAAGGCCAAAAAATACTGCTCCTGCCCTCAAGGAGTTTATATTCGTATGAGGGAGAAGACATGTAATGAATGGTCTCTACAAGATGTATAAAGTATAATTGGAAGGTATCCTCTTAAGATGGGGATGCAGGGAACGGGGGCACGAGGAAAGGTCTCCAACAGAAGGACATGTGAGCCAAAGTTTGAATGGAGCTAGGAGTTGGAGAGGAGAAAGAGGACTTTCCGGGTATGTAGGGCAGCTGGTGTCCAGAAATCGGATGTCATATGTGAGAAACAGAAAGTAGGGCAGCGTGGATTCTAGAATGGATGGAGGCGAATCATGTGTTAGAAAACAATGCAGGCAGGAAGAAGCCAGGTTGTGAGACACTTTGCCTGCTGCCAGGGATACATACTGTCATTTCTTGGAACTCAAAGCCTTTGATAAATATTTTGCTCGATATTACAGTTCCTAGTTTGAATAGGAGAAGAGGAAAGGGAAAAAAAAAAATCAGATTGAGACTCGCTCTCCATGAGTCTATGCAAATAGGAGAGAGAAGGAAAGGAAGGAAGTGACTTTTAATTAAAAAGAAAAATACTGTGATGTAGCAGGGGAAAATTTGCTTTGTCTCCCCGCCTGCTCTGAAATCATAAATAACCAAGATGAGATTAACAGAAAATTAAAGATTCTGCTTCATTCCTCTTATGAAAAAGACTTCCCCCCCTCTCTGTTCCCCTCGACCCCCAGGTCTCAGCTGGCACAGAACCTTTTAAGTTGTATTTTCACACCCCATGAGTCAGTGGCACTAATTAGCAGAGGCTGGCCATACTCATTAACTCCGATGTGAGGTTTCTCTTCCTACCCTGACCCTCCCCAGAGCCATATCATTTGACTGAGCTCAAAGAAGGACGCTTTTAGCTACTGTGTTCTCAGGCTTAATCAGATCCAGGGAAGTCCACCATGCCCTGTGGAAATGTTCGGTCCTCCCTTCCATTTTCATGGGGACAGCAAGACTGGGGTCATTCCAGGGGGTGATGGGCTCATTGACTTCCTGGACTCAGAGATTCAGATCCACACTAAAGGAAGCAGTAAAATTACAAAATCATTTTTCTCTTGTCACTCAGAGCAGACCATTTCCTAGCCTTTGTCTTGCTCTGGCTTTAGAACTGTTGTGAAATAGAATACTGAACCAGGGGCCCAGAATAGTGAAATCAAAAGCATCTCAACTATTTACTATCAGTGATCTTAACAAAACTGATTATATTTCTGGACCTCATTTTCCATATTGGTAAAAAAAAAAATTTAAAAAGGACAACAAAAGGAGCAAGATGCAGTTATAATCATAACAACTGATGAATAGTTACAAATTTAAGAACTTTAATCCCACCGAGTTACCTTCCTTCTCTTATTCTTGCCTCCTGTCTCCTTTTGTTTTATGTATTCTTTTATTTTTACCTCTCTTTTTTATATTAAAATCCAATCTTCTTCCCCTCCTACTAGAATAGAACCTTTGTTTGTAACAGAGAATCTTTGTTCAACAAAACTAACTGAGCAAGAAACCAAATCTGACATTCACCATTCCCTACCCACCCGCCCGCTCAGAACTGTCCAGCTATTTGCCCCCTTTACTGAATGGAAGGAGATGTGTTTCCATCACTTGTGTTCTGAGGCTTTGCTTGCTTTTGTTCTATTTTAATCTTTACCTTCTTTCCTTGATTGGGACTAGAAGAAAATGTTTCTAGGAGAAAATATCTCATGAAATATATAGTTCTATGTGTGCATATAATTATATGAAACATATACATGTATGTATACACATGTGTACATGTGTAGAGGTACACGTTAATGTAGGCGATGCATGTGTTATATATGTATATATGCTACATATTTGTATACACATATGCATAATACAAACTGCATGCATAAATGTTCCCTTTTCAGGTGATTTTATCACTTTATGGAGATAGGATTTTAAAGATCACTTGTTTATTTATTCCTTCAGATTATCTCAGATTCATCCTCACTGTGGGCTTCCTCTGGTCCAATAGCACAGCTAACACTAGGTGGCTTCCACTATTTAGATTCACTTCCCTCTGGTTAAACAGCATCTCTCCTACTGGTTGTGTCTGGAAGGCCAGGGAATATCCAACCCACCGGGTGCCTCTTTTTACTCACCCACTATTACTACCACTGAATCTTGGGTAGGAAACAGAAAATTGGACTGTCCTTTTTTTAGCTTCTTTCTCATCTTTCCCCAGTATTAGTGACTAATTTTCAAGTTGACACATTTATCCAAACATAAAGTCACATGTTTACAAACATCCTAGCTGGAATTAATTAAATCAAAGAGTATAAAAATAACTATTAATTATTATCTTCCTCCTATTATTTCGGGAATATGCAAATTAGCCCTATTTTCCATTCGGTATTTTCACCGATACTCACACAGTGCTATCACTTCCTACGGCTGCCACAAGCGCTTTAACAAGAAAAGTTGTGGAAATAAACGGCATGTGGCGTTAGAAAGCCAAAAGGTTTGCAAAGCAGTGATCACTCATGTTTTCTACTGGGATACATTGAATTTCAAGCCATTTATTCAGTGGCAAATCTAGTGGGGATACAATGATCTTAATACCAAAGTATCAGTGTTCTACCCTCAAAAATAGGCCAGACATCATTGAATTGCAATGTGGGTCATTCTACCATTGCTTCATTTAAAACACAGCGTTTGGCTAGAACATGAGATTAAGTCAGACATTTGGGGCACTGCTCTTGAATCCACCTCTGAAGAGCTGTGTGACCTTGTTCAAAACACATTACTTTCCTTGATCTCTCTTTTCTTTCTGAAACAAGAGTAGGTTGGACTGCATAACCTCTAAATATTTTCCATTTCTAGATTTTCTTTTTAATTTTTAATATTTTATTAAAGGTTTTATAAAATGAAAAACCAACCAGAGACTAAGTTAACTTTAAATAAGTGAATCCTTAAGACGAGTTAGGTCAAAGAACAAATTATTGAAATGATTTATAATTTTCATTAAAGGTAAAGACAATAGTGTGAACGCATGCCAAATTTTTGGGGATGCATCCAAGTCTATTTGAGTTTCTAAAATATGGAATGGTTTATCTAAGCTTATAATGCTATAATATATAATATATTATATATAATATAATAATAAATAATAATAATAATATATAATATATAATGCTACTTTAATGTGGGAGTAAGAAGCACAAAGGAAGCCCAGAGATGCAACTAATGTGAGGAATTCAGAATTTTGCCCCGTGTACCCAAAACACAGCAGGGTGCCCTTTGGAAAGTGTCCAGTTCACTTCCATTCTACACTTAGATCCTCTATCCATTATAAGTTTTGCTCCTACAATAAAGGAGGATGATTGCCACTGCAACTAATCTCCTTCCCTGCTATATCTCTTCCCTATGCCTCTATACTATGTCTCTTCCCTCTTCCAACATATCTTGCCAAATCAATCACAGTGTAGCGGGGCAGGTCATGTTTTCTGGTAGGTGGACCCACCCTTCCCTAACACAATGACTTGCACAAAAACCATGCATTGTACAATGAAGATGGAGTCCTTTAAACTCTAGAGCTAGAATCTTCAGATCTTCCCACACTCATCCCTTCCTTGAAAAGAGTCTCCAGAGAGATTTCTAACTCAAGCTATGAATTCATATTTACACCAAGCACCATAATTCTACATTATGATTTTGTCTAGTCTGTCTCCAAGCACCATAATTCTACATTATCATTTTGTCCAGTCTATCTCCAAGCACCATAATTCTACATTATCATTTTGTCTAGTCTATTTCATTGAATTTTATGAACTGCTCTTGATTTTTCACTTCTTCATATTTTTGTTTTGGGTTCTGCTTACATGTGGAGGTAGTGTAAAATACTAAATAGCATGCTGTAATTGGAATCAGTCAAACCTGGATTCTAATCCCACCCCAGAGACAAATCACTTAATCTCACTGTGCCTCTGTTTCTCTTTTTGTAAAATAATAGGGTTGCACATAAAGACATCTCATGCTTTTTTGGATTCTTGATTTACAACCTGATTATTATATAGATTATTTATCTTGTTTACCCAATGCGATTTTTGGGGGGTAATTGATAAACCAATCATCCCTGGGAGGCACAGGTTCAAATCTAGAGAGCATTAGGACTGAAGGACATAGCATTTTCATGTAGGATGCTATCATGAAAAAGAACACTAATTTTTTTTAAATGGAAGAAAAAACGATTAAATAAAGCAACTCACACTTCCAGTAGATGGGGAAACCCCTGCAAAACTCTGAAGCATTTGTGTAGGATAGACATTTGGTGATCAGACTTGATACAAAAAGAATCAGCGTTCATTCAATCAGGATGAACTCTGTTTATCACAGTTCTTGGTATTTAATAGGTATTTAATAAATGCTTCTTGACTTGACTCTTAAGAAACTGATTTAGATTACCCACAGGTATGTAACCTATAGAGATGTAGGGAACATAGATATTTGCACAAAGATCCAATAAATACTGGACAACTACAGTTTTCCACAGCTTGATCCGTAATCTTGAGGGTTACAAACATTAAAGTTTCTTTGACAGGATTTAAACTAAAAACGCTTTCTGGCTGAGGGAGTATTACATATAATTCTGCTGACCAGGTTCAGATAGAAGTCACTACTATATCGGAAATCTGCCTTTCTATGAAAAGTCTTCCACCAATTCTCTGCCTCCTGCATAAGCCAGCACAGGTTCATTAAGAAAAAAGTCCACACTAACCATATTGCCTTTTTAAACTAGGTTACGAGATGGGTAGAACGCAGGAATTCCTTAGACATGGGACATCTGGATTTCAGCAATGCATTTGACAAATTGTCTCCTATCACTCTTGTGGACAAGATAAAAAGATGAGGATTGAATGATTGTACAGTTAGATGGGCATGCTGTTGGTGGCTGACCAGACTTGAGGATTGATGGATTAATGTCAACTTAGAGGGAGGTTGCTAGTGGGATAACCTGATTTGAACCCTGTCTGATTCAATTTGTGAATCATAGGAGCCTTGATGTGGAGCTGCAAAGGAACCTAGAGGCCATTTAGTCTCCTCTCTTCATTTTCCAGATGAAGGAACTGAGGCTCCGAAAAGGTCTTCTTTAATAGACACCATATCTTAGAAGGGAAATTAGGAAGACAGAGAGAATCCAGAAAATAATCCATGTGTAAAAAGGGATACATATATGGGAAAAAATGAAATTATCCTCTCTGATTAATGATAAAAGGAATTGAACATGTTTTAACTAAAAACAAGAAAAATGTCATTGTCGCTATATTCAGATATTTAAAAAATTCTTACCTAGAAGGGATACTAAATTTATTCCGCTTGATTCTCAGCAATAGAACTAGAAGTCTTGGGAGACAGATTTCAGTTTGAGATAAGAAAAAAAAATAATAATAAATCTAGTCAATAAATGAACATTAACCCAAAGTAGAAGAGGCTTCCAGAAGATGGGTCTCTAGCCACTTGTGATATTGTTTTGTTTATGAAATTCATAATTTAGGTAAAAGATTGGTTTAGGTGAACTTTACAGTCTTTTTCTAGTCATTAAGACTTAACGACTCTATGATGGAGAGCCATTCATACATAGTGAATGAATCATATATGTTGTCCCTCCCTTAGTGTGTATCATTGTGCGGTAAATATCATAGATACTTGATAAATGCTCCTTGTTTTAACTTTCTTAATCAGAAGAAGATTACTCTAAATGTTTGTTACTCTGCCTTGTTTTGGAAGATCTTTAAAGGAAAAAAAAATGTTTCCAAGCTTCCTTTGGTGGTTTCTTCCAATAGTTCACAGCTGTCTCCATCAAGAAGTTGTTGTCTTGAATAGATAATCTAAATCCTTAAATGCTGCCATTTAATCTCAGCATGCCTAGGTCTGTAGGAGATTACATAGGAAACAAAGCAAATTAGCAGAAGCCATTTTATACAAGTAGTTTCAGAAAACCAACCTGAAAGGTCCTCATAGACATTGCTATTTTTAGACATTAACCCAAGAATTCTAACTTTTTAAGGTGTGACTGTAGTAAATAGTATCATTCTTTTTGAGTCCCTGAATAAATTCTATCCATTTTAACTCCATGGTGAGAGATGGCCAAATAAATAAATAACAACTAGTAACAGAGAGACGTTAACTATTCACAACTTTCAAAAGTAAGTAGAAGGAAAGAAGAGGGGTTTTTCAGGAGAAGTCCAATTATCTTATTTTCATCTATCTATCTATCTATATGTATGTATATATATATATGTGTGTGTGTATATATATATGTACATACACACACATACACACACACACACACATATATATATATATATATATATATATATATATATATATAATTTATAGAATTTACAGATGATTTACTCTTTCTCATTTTAAAGGCATGGAAGTCTGGATAAAGATGACAGGTTTGTCTATCATAAAGAAAGATATTTTAATCAAGAGAGCACTATAAAACATCCATCTCCTTATGTGTATGCAATGTGTTCCTCAACATTGGACCCTAATTAGAATCTGGACTAATATGAAACATATTACTATATTTAAACCAAGGAAGGATTTAGGATGACTCAAGAGAAAATTGCTTTAAAATATGTACATAAGGGCACACATGCATGCACTCACACAGACACACATGTGTACAAACTATAGACAAGGGATTGTTAAAAAAAATTAGACCAATGGAGCTGAAAGAGACCATAGACTCCTTATAGAGTCCTACTCTTGTTTTTTAAATGAGGCAACTAAGGCCCAGAGAAATTAAGTAGCTTCCTCATTTGTAATAAGTAGTCGAGATGATATTTGAATTTCTGTGTTCTAAAAACCCAGGGCATGTATCATTATAATCAAATAAAAGAACTCAGACTCGTATTTTCCATTTTTCTTTCCATTGAAATGGAGATTCTGATTCCATATGAAATATGTCCTGCACTGTCCCATGGATTCGGCTATTTTGAGTACCAATTTCTGATGCTACTTGTTAATTTTTATGTAAATTTAGTTTGTGATTCATTTTTTGCTATTGGTGAGAGTTTATAAGGATCTATGATGTGAAGGATCCATCTTATTTGATAAGGGAAAATTGTCACATAAGTTATATTCTCATCTAGGATGATTGCTTGCTCATTTTTCTCTTTTATGTTTCTTCAAAAGGGCTTTTTGTCTTTAAAGTGAGAGAAAATTGGGCCAGGAGATTTTCACTGTGGTTTATTGGATTGTATAGGAATTGGAGTCTGGGAAACCTGTATTTGAATTCTGCTTTAGTAACTGTGTGACATTGGGGGAATCAATTAACTTTTTCAGAGCCTTGGTTTCCTCTTGTATAAAAGTTTAAGCTGAGTACTAGTATTCATGAATGATCAAAATCCAGTAGATCCTAGCTTTTGTGACCACACTGGGATCTCCCCTGTCCTTGCTGGACTTGGGGGATAAGGGGAAATGGATGCTTTTTGATACCTGTGTTTCTAAAATTTTAGCATCTCTTTTACTGCTCCTCCCAGCAAAAGCATGGGTAGTTGTGCAGGTAGGTAATAATGAGAGAAATTGAAAGTTTAGGCTTCTTCTTTATTTTTTTTAGTTAATCTAAGAAGATCAGGGCACAACAGAAATAGTCTTTCTTGTATCCAAATAGATGAATGGATAATGAATAGAAATGGATGTATCCACCCAACACTGTGTATCCTGTACCCCAAAAGATGTTTTAGTGAGTCTTAAAAACTGTTTAGAAACAGTAAATCTTAAAAAATAAAAAACAACTTTCTTTTATATATATATATATATATATATATATATATATATATATATATATATATATATATATATATATATATATATATATATATATATATATAAAAAACTATTAATAAGATTTTTAAGGAAAATTCTTTAACATCTCTTATTTCTAGTGTGTTTTCTTCTAATCATTATCTAAATTATCTGGTATATAGCTTTATGTATGTATGTATTTGTGTGTGTGTATGTTTGTGGTTGTCCTTCATTCTCAAAGAGGGCCAAAATGACATTACTATACTAAAGTCAAGTTACAGTTTGTCCGACTGTAGCTGACCAGGCCAATCCAATCTCAGAATGCTCTACCACAGGTCGGATACAAATAGTCTATGTGAACATTTGGGGGCTTCTCTAACTTTGCACAAATCATGTTCCTTCTGAGCTAATTCAATCCTGCTTTGCTCATATAGCGCAGCACCTTCACTGATGAGGGGACACCATGCTGGGTGATCCGTGCCAGCGTCTCGGATGTCATACAATCAGTTCTAAAGTTCTTAACAGAGATCTGGAGGGTGTCCTTGTATCTCTTTTTCTGACCACCTTTTGAGCACTTTCCATATGTGAGTTCTCCGTATAATAAACTTTTTGGCAAGCATACTGTCTGACAACTCCAGGAAAAATGCCAGCAGCAGAACAAAGATCTGTATACGACATTTGTAGATTTGATGTTGTCAGTTGGGAGGACTTATGGAAAATTATGTCAAAATTTGGTTGCCCCGAGAAATTCATCAGCATAGTATATCCACTTCATGATGGTATGCTTGCCCCAAGTTCTAGATAATGGACAATGCTCTTTGAGTTTTCCCAGTCGCTACAGGAGTGAAACAAGACTGTGTGCTTGCTCCCATGCTTTTAAGCATGGCATTTTCAGCCTTTTTGTCAAATTCTTTCAATGAGGATAAACATAAAAAATAAATAAATGAATAATACATGTATATATACATGTGTGTGTGTATGTATAACTTATGTCCCCGTTGTCTTTCATTTGAATGTAAGCTCATTGAGAACTGGGGGTGTCTTTTCCCTTTTTTTTATATCTCTAGTGCTTAGCATAGTACCAGACACATGGTAAGATCTTAACAAATATTCCCTGATAGTTAGTTGACGTAATCAATAGAGTCAGGAAGACTTGAGGTCAGGTTTCTGATACACTGACTGGGTGACCCTGGGCAAGTCACTTAAACATTTCATTCCTCCCCGTCTACCAATTTTTTGAAATTTTATATTGTTTAACAGTTGATGGTTGCCATTGTTAGAGCTGGTTTTCCCATTAGGAGTTTCTTAGACCAGTGAAACAACTAGCCCCTTCCCACACACCTCATTATTCCCTAAAAGATCTCTACACAAAGAAGGTGAGTCATGTAGTCAACCAGTCCTTATTAATGGAAGGAGGGAATTAGGCCATCTATACTTCCTACCTTGTTTCAAATACTGTCCTAAGCACTTTACAAATATTGGCTCAATTGATAGTTACAACTCTACTAAGTAGTCGCTACCATTTTACAAATAAGGAACCTAAGGCAAACAGTGGCTAAGTGACTTGCCCAGGATCACACAGCTCATAAGTATCTGGGGCTGGATTTGAACTCCCTTTTCTGGGATAGAGTTAGAGATTGCACCAAAAGGCTCTGCACAGTAGTAATTTTTGGGAAACAGCGTACTCCCTGACGCATTTTCTCTACTCAAAGCATCGCTTTCTCCTCCTCCCCACTAGTAACCAGCATAATATCTCTGGGTCCCTCATCCCAAGCAGAGGAATTTTATCCCACGTTGCAGTGAAGCAGGCCTACAAACTGCTTCTAGGTTGGCTCCACATACACATATCCAGCCCAAAACATCCTCCAAATTTTTCTTTCCAGCTGTTCCTTACACATTTTCTTCCCTCACTACAACATAAACTATTTGAGGACTGGGATTTGTATGTTACCTTAAGTATTTAGCACAATATCTGACACATTTATTAAATACTGTACTAAATTTGATATCTATCTGTCTGCCAATCTGTCTGTCCATCCAACCCTCCATCATTTCTTTCTTTCTTTCTTTCTTTCTTTCTTTCTTTCTTTCTTTCTTTCTTTCTTTCTTTCTTTCTTTCTTTCTTTCTTTCTTTCTTTCTTTCTTTCTTTCTTTCTTTCTTTCTTTCTTTCTTTCTTTCTTTCTTTCTCTCTCTCTCTCTCTTTCTTCTTTCTTTCTTTCTTTCTCTCTCTCTCTCTCTTTCTTCTTTCTTTCTTTCTTTCTTTCTTTCTTTCTTTCTTTCTCTCTCTCTCTCTCTCTCTCTCTCTTCTTTCTTTCTTTCTTTCTTTCTTTCTTTCTTTCTTTCTTTCTTTCTTTCTTTCTTTCTTTCTTTCTTTCTTTCTTTCTTTCTTTCTTTCTTTCTTTCTTTCTTTCTTTCTTTCTTTCTCTCTTTCTCTCTCTCTTCCTTCCTTCCTTCCTTCCTTCCTTCCTTCCTTCCTTCCTTCCTTCCTTCCTTCCTTCCTTCCTTTCCTCTCTCCCTCCCTCTCTCCCTCCCTCCTTCTCTCCCTCCTTCCTTCCTTCCATCCATCTATCTTTCTATCTATCTATCTATCTATCTATCTATCTATCTATCTATCTATCTATTTATCTATCTATCACTGCCCATGTCCATGAAAATTCTCTCTCCCCACATATTGTCATTATGACTAGCACTGCCTGACTTTTTAAGAAAACTATCAGATTCAATTCTTCAGGTCTACTGTCTGTTCAAGCAAAAACATTTCTCAAGGGAATTTTTACCTGCCAACAATAGGTCTATTTTAAAGATATGTTCTTCATCCTGAATCCCAAGAATGCAGACAGTTTTTTACAGTATATTTATAAAGAGAATGCAAATACATATACACATATTTATACATATATATCTGCTCATATACTGACATATACTGGCATATATTCACATAAAATAAATACATATATCAATGTAGAACACATTCTTTTTTTTAAACAAATACTTGCATATTATCCTGAAATTCTTCCATTAACCTTGGCTTAATTTACAAAGCTGAGATGTTGTGACAAAATAAATGTATGTATTGCATAAGTTTTTCATAATCTTGCTCCTTCAGCTTGGGAAATTAGTTTGCTTAACTTTTGTTAAGCATAAGAAAGGAGTTAGGACATCAAAAGCAATGGATTTCCCAGTTTTTAAAATGCAATATTCTTTGTTCTAAATTTCCTGAATAATGGCCAGAGCTTATTAAGATCGAGTCTTTAAGAGAATGTACAACTATCGTCCTATCTGGAATATACTGAGAATTTTTCATTTGAGATGAGGCTGAAAGTTTTAATGGGAATAAATGTCCATGGCCCCATGGTATGGTGGGCATGACATGGGTAAGATTCATTATGCTTTCTGGGAAGAAAGCCAGGAAGTGACTTAAGGGGGCTGCTAGAAGAGCAATTCTTGCTTGGCTCTCTGTCAAATGGAGTGCCTGCCTAATCAGGACTGGGTGCAATATGGTTACTGCCCTTTAACAAAATGATAATAGAAACCCAAGGAGTCCATTGATAGGCTGTGGACATGATTGGAGGATAATGGGGAGGGAGATGAGGTGAGACAGCCAAAGCTGGAATTAGCTAATCTGGAAAGGCTCCGTGTTAGACTAGAAGGTTTTAGAAATTCAACAATCCAAGCCAATCATTTCATTCTCTGACAAGAACACAAGCGTAGCAGTAGAAGAATGGGACTTGGAGTAAGCAGGACATTGGGACATACTAGTGCTAGAAATAGATATATTTAGAGTAGAAGTGGATCCTCTCATGGTAAAAATGAGGAGATCGGACCCCAGAGATCTTGCATTATTTGCCCAATGTCATAAAGGAGGATCAAGTTAGTCCCAGCTTAAATCTACTAGAGTTTTCTTCCGTATATAACAGAGTTCTTCCAGTTAACCTCTGAGTTTTTCCCCAGTTCTAGAGCTGTGATGTTATGACCTCTTCAATTCTGTTTATCTATAGAATGGAGATAACAATAAAATTAATTCATGTGGTTCTTGAAAAGCTCACATGACATAAAGTAGGAAAAGCACTCGGCCAACATTAAAGTGCTACATAAATGTGAGAAACTTGTAATAAGTAACATTCTCCTAGTAATAAAGAAAATACCCATTCTCTGCCGACAGTCCTTTTCAAATAATGAAGGTTTGTTTCCTTGGAGGAGGAGCAGGTTGTTTGGATCTGTCTGTGGTTAATCTCTTTTTTGGGGGGGTGTTTAGTGAAAAGCTGGCTTAGATCTCCCTTCCTATTTCAGTCCATTTCTTTAGCCTCAATTCTTGTTTTGTTTTGTTTGTTTGTTTGTTTGTTTTTTTCCGGAAATGGAAGTGACTAGAATTTGTATCAATCTCTTTCTATCAATAAGAAATACGAAAAAAGGCAGCCAAACTCCAAGAGCTTCCAAGGCCATGATTCCTTAAATGTTAATGAGTTGGGTCAAGCTATCTCTTTCCCTAGAAGAGAGACCATGAAGCTGGGATATCACTGATCTCTCAATTTCTTCTTTGATTCTTTTCTGAATCACTGCAAAGGTATAACTAGTGAATAAACAGTGACATTCTCTGAGCTGGGTAAGCAATGTCCCGACCATTTGTCTTCATGAATGTTTAAAACAGCGGGAGAGCGTGGCCTTTCTGACCGTGCTGGATCTTTCCTCTCTCTGTGGAACTCAGGGGACGAGTGTCAGGAGAAATGGATGACTGTGCTGAATCTGTATTCAGAGGCATTCAGCTTCCCTTTATACAACAGCAAAAGGTGCTAGAGATGGTGAATGAAGGCCGGAGAAAGTTGTAGTCCAGGGTGCCTCTGAAGTCTCCCGCTCCCATTCGGAGCAGCTCAAGTAGGGATATTGTGTTCCAATAAATGAATTTTTGATTGGACATTTTAGTTGAATTTATGGAAGAGAAATGTTTGCATACAATTATGTGTTGGATACAACAGCTACACAATTATTAAGTATCCATATTCAAATTTATTTTTAAATATCATGTTCAAATCCACTACTCTCTGCAGGGAAAGGGACTGGGCTTTGTGTAAATTTTCTGTCCGCTCCCCATCCCCTGGCACAGCACACAAAAGATAGTCCATTGAAAGTTGTTGAAAGGGCAAGGGTGAGGGTGAGTTGGAAGAAGGAAGACAAGGGAGGAGGAAAGAAGGAAAAGAAATAGAAAACAGGTACTCGATTGAGTCAAATATATGTCCTATGTTTGAGATCTCAGTTTGACTCTATCTTGAACCTTCCTCTCTTTCTCATCCATTTCTCCCATACAATTATTCATATCTGTCTCCATTGTTCTCTTTAAGCCCCTCCACACTCATCTTTACTCCTGATTTCAGAGGTCTTCCTGACAGTTTCCCAAAATATCTTTTTCATTTGCTAACCAAATTGTAAAAATTTACTTTCTTGATGATCTTTTCTCCTCAACAAATTCAGTATTTCTTAACTATAGATTGTCATCTTATGTTCCCATCTTTTTATTTCGACATTTGTGCTTATTAGAGGGTATTCTCATTTCAGCAGTGTGTGTGTGTGTGTGTGTGTGTGTGTGTGTGTACATTCCCAGACACAAGTACAATAAACTATTTTTATTTGTTTTTTGTTTTTCCAGAGGAGGAGGGAGAAAATGGACCTGTGATTTATCAGTGTGAGTCACTCCCTGTGTGGAAATTCCTCCATTGATAACAATTCAGTTGTAATATATAGTCTAAATCACATACATTAATACCATACATAAGGATCGCTGTGGGCCACATATTGAAATATATAATATTAATCATGTTTTCTTGAATTTTCATTTACATTTTTAAACATTGCTTGGAGCATTAAGCACTATAAAAGACTCCACAAGGATCACATAGCCAGGATGCATCCACTGGGACTTGAACCCAGGTGTTCCTGACCCCAAAATCAATTCTCTATCCACTAATCCAAGGCCTCTCTCATGTTGGCCTTCCACTAAATAAACATTTGGCAAATTCACCTTGCAAAAATAGCTTTACTGATTTTTTTCCCCAGCATTTCTTTCAATTCAAATAAAGATGTTTTATATCATGCTCTCACAAAGAGAGCAGTGATGATAAAAATGAATGAAAACAAAGAGAACATTTATAGTTTGCACTCAGATTTTCTACAAGCTGAAATTGGAAGAAAAGGGCAAGCCATATTTGGACCAAGAGGATAATTTGTTGATTGTTGATGGGCAATAGACTGTGAATGTCAGGAATCCAGACAGTTGACCGGAGGCCTCCTTTGGATGGAGAGTGTTAATAACTCTTGGTTAACAAATAACTTTAATCCCGGAGGCACAAAGCTTCCCACAAATGAGCCGGCATCAGAGTACATATTCCTTGGTTGACACCTTAAACAGAATTTTACTTCTGCTCTTATTTGTCATGCATCCTTTTTTGAAAACTAAATAATTATTAACCTTGATTTAGCCTGTGTTAAAAACAATCAAAACCAAATGGAAACCAAGTTTCCCATGAAGACAGTTTTGTAAATTAAATTCATTCTGAAGACTTGAGCTTTTAAAGTAAGAAATGCTTGCCAGACACCGGAGTTACTTTCTTTACTCAAATGTCTTAGGAGAAAAGTTCTTATGGAATCCTGGATGGTGAATGATAATCAAGCATCTTCTAGTTCTAAATCTTTGACCCTAATCCTGTACAGATGTTGGATCTTTCCAGGATGTCAATCAAGTAGAGAGGTGTCCCAGAGAATGTAAACTTCTCAAGTGTAACGATTGTATCATCTTTCTCATATATTCCCCCAAATTACCATGGTGTTTAACACATAGTAGGCTGTATTTTTTAATACTGAATTCCATCAATAGCCCCTCTCCACCCTGTAACTTTTGTTTTTAGAGTAGGAACTATCATTTTGTTGCTGCTCTTGCTGCTCCTCCTCCTCCACCTCTTTCTCTTTCTCTTTTCTTCTTCTTTGTTTTCTTCTTTTCTTCTTCCTTCTCCTCCTCCATCTCCTCTTGCACTAAGCACACCTGTCACTTAAAAAGCACTTATTGTTTATTGATTGATTAAAGGATTTTAAAAATTGTCTAAAGGGAATAGATGTGGTGACTCTCAGAATGAGAATCTGATCTTTCCTTTTGGTAGAAGTCTTCTGTTCTCTTGACTTTCTTATATTCTTTCAATGTCCTCATGGTTCCTCTCTTTCCTCTTAGCATATTGATGCTATTGATGGAAATGGTACTTTGGAATATGTGCCAAAACAACATAACTCCTCACTTACTCTACTGCTTGTGGAGACAGGCTTCTACCTAACTACACAGTATCTCCTATAATGAGGGTATTCTCTAAGAATCTGCCTCAAGTTTTAAGTTCAGAAAGACTGAGTTATTTATCCCAGGTTGAACAGCTTCAGTGACTAGTGACTACTTAGATGTTCCTCTCCTTGTCATCTCTTAAAGAAAACTTTGTCCCTTAAAAGTTATTTCAGCATTGTACACCTCATCTATCTTTTCCATGACTTTTTTTTTTCCTTTCTGTGATTACTGACAGGAAAGGAATAAGTTTCCAAAAATAAAAACAACCTAAGCGAAGACCAGGACCTACACTGTGCTTGTGTCTGTAGGCGTCTCTGTGGGATAAATATATAGAATACACAGTGAGTGATTTTTTGTGTCATTTATCTTCTCTTGTGAAGAGAGATGGGATAAGTCACTCGTGGCTGTACCATTCACAGGCCATCCTTCATCACCACACTCCTGGAGATAAATGTCACATTAACAGAGACCACAGCTATCATGTATCCTCTCTGACTGAAGATAGCAATCGATGAGAACAGCGTGCTGGCCCCATGCTCCTCTGAAGTGAAGATAGGGACTTTTCTATCTCCAGTCATGAGCTGCCCTGGTCTTTTTCTCCTTCACATTATGAAGGTGTCTGGGTTAGTGACCCAGTGGGAAACCTGAGAGTGCTACAAGAAACTTCACAAAGGGTAAAGAGAGCAAATATATTTTAGTGCTAATATTTTAGTCATTTTTGGTAAACATGTTAAGGTAGATCTGTCAATAATTAGGCCTTCAAGAATGGTGGTCCTTGGCTATCCTAAGACAAATTGGTCTCATAGGATGTCGTCTTAATTTTAAAAGCATTTGTTCAATAACTTTTCTGACCTTTGTGCTCAGTAATGAGGTATATACAAAGCAGGATTCTTATTTTTAAGGAGGCTACAATTCAACCTTAACTTTGAAATCTACTTTAGGAAGGTTTGTGCAATACTAACTTTATTTTATTCTTCTGTTCCCATAGCCCTAGGACTTATAGCAGTTTTAGGAATACAGTAAAAAATTAATAGACTTTTCATGACTGATTGATTGATCTTTATGAACTTAAGCAAGTCATCAGTTCCTAGCTAGGATATTTGTTATCTTTATTGTCTAACACAGGTCGGTCTCCATTTCTGAACCTTAGTTTCCTCATCTAGAAAATGAAATGGTTGGACTTGAACTCTAAGGTCCTTTCTTAGCTTAACACAAGGATCCTATGGTTATTTAGACATATGTACAGTGGAATGAATAAATGAGTGGATGGATGGATAGATGGATGAATGAATGGGTGAAAAAAGCACATTTTTAAGGGCTTGTTATTTTACAAGATGTTGTCCTTTAACAGGGATAGAGAAATGAAGATAAGGACCCAGCATTCTCATAGAGAAATGAAGATATATGGAGAAGGAGAGCATTTAGATTTGGAATTCTTATAATTTAAAAATTCCAAATTTTGATTTGGGAAATACTAATTACAAAGATGGCAAGCAGAGTTATCGAGGAGGAAAAAAGAAATACTAAAAATTGCAGTTGGGATTGAGGTGGGAAACATACTTTTGAATTTCAGAAGGATAGTCTTTTTTCTTTTCCTAATTCAGAGTTTTATGTGCTCACTGTGCTCTTCTAAATACCTGTTCTACAATCAAATCAGAAAATGCAAATGATCATATTTTTAATGAATATTACTCTTTCACCTTTGGATAGAATGTGAAGATGTAAATAAGCCAAGCTATTTCCCAGATATCACTGTTTGGGACCAAACTAAACACTTTAAGAACCAAAATTCTAATGTTAAATATATATATATATATATATATATATATATATATATATATATATATATATATATATATATATATGAAAGTGACCTGTAGTAGTCACCATACTACCAAAGGGTTTTATTACACCACAAAAGTTTTCCTTTTAGTACTGCATCTAAATTGAGATCTAGAAGGGACTTTAGAAATCATCTATTTTTTACATTTTCATTTTAAAGATGAGGAAACTGAAGTTCAAAGATGCCCTCTGTACTAGTCAGGTATCTTATATATGTTTTTTATTATAGCAGTGACCAATCTCAAGGTCTGAGTCACTTTGGGCTTTCAGATAGGGTGAAGGCTACTTCAGAATGAGCTAGTGCATCTCGTTAAATTGAAATAAAAGATAAAGATAGACCCTCACACCGTAGCCTCTGAGTTTTTAATTGGTTTACTCAAATTTCTAGTTATATTTGCTCAGGCTCAGAAGGGATAGACCAGTAGAGGTAAAAAAAAATACAAGCATCTTGTTCAAGGTTTCCATGAATGCATGTAAATAGATTGGTATGCACATACATGTGTACGTACACACATATACAATATAATATCTTCATATGGATGGCAGCTAGCTGGTGTAGTGGATAGAGCGCCAGAATTGGTGTCCTGAGTTTAAATACGAATTGGAGAAGAAAATGGCAAACTACTTCAGTATCTCTGCCAAGAAAACTCCAAATTGGGTCATAGAAAATTGGACACTACTGAAAAAATGACAGCAACAACAAATATGTGTGTATATGTGTATATATATATATATATATATTTATATACATATGTCTATGCTAAAAATATAGATGATTGTATTTTAATGTGGTTTGTTTCATTTCTAATTCTTTTTATTTTATTCTATGCATTTATAAACATGATTATGAGGAGTCCATGGTACACACAAAAGGCTCTGTTCCAGGTCAACTTTCCTAATTTTCCTTTTTCTCTAGGAGAAAAGTTATGTCCAAGTGAACTGAGTTGTTTAAAGTCCTACAAGGCACTGAACAAAGAAACCAGCTTTGAACCCAGTTTTTGCTTGAAATTCTAACTCCAAACCTCAAGCTCTTTTCTCCCTTATTTTGCTTTCCCCTGTGTCTCTAAGTCATTCTGCCCACTTAATGGTGAATGGTTGTGGATTTACAAAACACGCGGACAGCCTTCACCGAACAGTAATTTTTCATGTTAGGGGAACAAGAAAGATTGCTGTGGTAGTGAGTCTTGATGTGTCCCTCCAAGTTCATTAAGTTCTGTTAAGAATAGATTTCACTGAGTTCATTCAGCAACAATTAGAGCATTTCTATATTGGCAACAGGAAGTGTATTATTAAAAACCACCAGTGGCTAGAACAGCTACTTTGGCTTTCTGCCTGGTACAGTGCTAAGCACCCAGTAGGCATCCAATAAATATTGTAATCAATGATGGCGACAGCAAACAGAGAAACGCACTGGGTTCTTCCCTGAATTCTCCATGGGGGTTGTTTTACATGGGAAAATCCGGTGATTCCTTGGGCTGTACTGACCACAATGGGGAACTAAGTGGTGAATGATTCATGATAAGTCCTTTCCCCGGTCTGTTAGATGTTTTGGCAGCAGAGAATTCAGAATGGCTCCCTGTCAAACTCAGTAATGGCAGTTAACAGACATGGTAGCACCAGTGACTTTGTGACAGCACCTGCTGCTATAAGATGCCAGTGATTTTGAGAAAACAATAATAAATGCTCATTTCTATATTTTTAGCTCATAAAAAAGGATTTCCCCCCAGCAACCTAATTATATAAATCATGCAAGCGTTTCCTTGTTGCTGTTCAGTTATTTCAGTATCATCCAATTCTTCATGACCCTATCTGAGGTTTTCTTGGCAAAGGCGCTAGATTTGGTTTGTCATTTTTTTTTCTCTAGCTCATTTTATAGTTGAAGAAACTGAGACAAATTGGGTAAAGTGACTTGCCTAGTCACATTTGAACTCAGGATTTTATTTATTTATTTTTACTACAGGTCCGGCATTTTATCCACTATACCAAAATGCCCCAAGTATATTTTATCCCTATATAAAGAAATGCAAGAGTGCAGAATTTGAGTTTTGGAAATTGGAAATTGGAAAACTTCACCTGAAAAATCAATCTCACCAAACTACCAACCCACAATCATTTATTAAGTGCCAGGCATTGTGGGAGGTACTGAGGATTAAAAAAACAAAACAAAAACAAAACAAAACAAAACAAGAAAAAAAAATAAATGAAGAAGTCTTATCCTTAAAAAGCTTTCATTATATCAGGGCAAACAGTTAACTAGGCATATATGTGTCTATGTGAATATATATATATATATATATATATATATATATATATATATATATATATATATATATATATATATATATATATATATATATATATATATACATGCTTATATAGACATATATACATGCAATATTCCAAAATGGAGAGAGTTCTGAAGTGGGAGTCATGAAAGTTTAGTTTAAATTCTACTTGCTTCTTATGAACTATATGATCTTGTCCAAGTCACTTCTCTGAGCTTGATTACTCAGATCTAAAATGAATAGACTAGATGATCCCCCCAGGTCCCTTCTGGAACCAGATTTATGGTTAAATGATTCTAAATACCAGCGATTTCAAGGGTAGGGTAAGAAGGAACTGAAATTTTATTTATGGCATCCCTAAAGTTATTTATCTAGGCTTTACTTAAGTATTTCTAATGAGTAAAGGAGCCATGGCATCCTAATTTTCTTTTAGTTAGTTCCAGTCATTAGGCTGTTTTTGTTTGTTTCTTTTATTTGGTTTCCTGATATCAATCTTAAATCTGCCTCTTTGTCCAATTTTCATTGGCAATTTTTTTTTTTATTTGTATGTTTGTTTGTTTTTACAGTACTGCTGTAGGGACAGACACTATGCAACCAACAAGCCAAGTTTTTTCCTCACTTCCTGGTTACAGTACCAAATACTTGAAGATGGCTCTTACATTTTATGCTGCTCTTTTTTCCTTGTTCATGCTAATTTCCTCTCCAGTTCCTTCAACTGAGTCTCTTAAAACATGCTAAAATGTCACAGATTTCATTAGAGAACAAAGAATAACTAAAATGATAATAGGAAATATTGACCACTTAAAATCAAGATGAGCTAGAAAATCAAGAAGGGCTAGAATTAGAGTTCTACAAATCCAGCTCTTCTGGTTCCAAGTTGGAACTTTTATCCTCTATACCATATGGAGTCTCCCTTAGAAAAGATATCATAGAATACATTAACAAATACAGCTGTAACTTTTATGTATGTGGTTTCTTTTATTCATCAGCAGTCTCCACCTTCTCAGCAGATCTCCCAAGCAATTTTAATGTTAAATTCTCTTATGAACATATCAACATATATGTTTTCATTAGAATGTAAACTCCTTGAAAAAAAGATTGTTTTTAATTTTGAATTCCTAGCATTTAATACAGTACATCCTCCCTCCCTCCCTCCCTCTCTCTCTTCCTTCCTTCCTTCCTTCCTTCCTTCCTTCCTTCCTTCCTTCCTTCCTTCCTTCCTTCCTTCCTTCCTTCCTTCCTTCCTTCCTTCCTCCCTCTTTCCCTCTTTCCCTCTCTCCCTCCCTCCCTCTCTCTCTCCTTTTCTCTTCCCTGCCTCTTTTTCCCCCCTTCCTTTCCTTTCTTTTCCTTTCAAATTGGAATTAGATTATAAATTCAAGAATAGAGGTAGATTAATCTTCACTCATAAAGGGAATTTCCTAAATCATTGAAATTAATATTCCAACTTTTCCCCACCAAAAATATAATTAATGGACCAAACGTATTTTAAGAATGAGCATCAGAGGTGTCAAGAGAAATTGGAGCATCTTGAAAATTTTAATTGAACTAAACAAATATTAACTATTTACTGAATGCTAGTCAGTCTCCTAGGTGCTGAGAGTGCCCCCACACACTTATTTAATTGAACAATAAATAGCTTGTCTGACTTTGAATAATATAAGGGTTATAGCCTATATTACCACCTATGGAGACAGAGTGAAAAAAAAAAAAACACTCATGCAGCTAAAAGACTTTGATCTTTTTTTTTTTTTCCTACTCTAACATTTTCTCTATTGTCTTTTGTATTTTTCCTCATGCAAAACAAAATCTAATGATAATTAACTTTCACTAAACTGAATAAATGATCCTCAGAAAATAGATAACTATGAATATATAATTTTAGAAGGTTTAGCTATAACTCACAGTTCATAAATGAGATCATTTTGCTGAGTCCTGGCTCTTGAATAATATCCTGTACTTTTTATCAGAATCTATAAAATTCATATTTGTAGGAACCATTTAGTGGTTTTGTGTATTTTGTGTATTTCCAGGACCTAGGACAACACCTGATAAATAGTCCTTAATAATTATTGAATTGGAAGCTACATGGTACATGAGAAGGAGGCCTGGTCTCAAAACTGAGCACCTGAGTGCAAATCCTAGATTCATAGGATCATAGGACTAGAGATGATAGGGCCCTTAAATAAAGGGCATTTTGCTCTATTCCTGTTTTAATAGAAGATAAAACTAAGGCCTATGGAGATAAAGATCTCCAATAATAATAATAATAATAATAATAACAACAATAACAATAATAATAATAATAATATATAACACAATTAGTATTTGAATCCAGAATTTATAACTTTCAAATAAAAAAATTTATAAGTTCAGTACTCTTTCCACTATACCTCTCTGCCTTAGGTCTAGATTCTGGTTCTAGATTAATAATCAGTAACACAATTAGTATTGGAATCCAGAATTTATAACTTTCAAATAAAAAAAAAATAAGTTCAGTACTCTTTCCACTACACCTCTCTGCCTTAGGTCTCGATTCCAGTTCTAGATTGATGATTTTATGAATTGGAGCTAAACCTCAGCCATGTGAATCCTGACTTTTTCTCTTTCTTGGTGACTTTTTAGAGGCTGCTTGGACCTGTGTCGTATCTGAGTCAACCTTGGACAATCAGTCCAGTGTTCAGAGGGAGAGCATTAATAAATCCGAGGAAGCCTCAGATCAAATGGTTTGCTCATAGCATTCTGAAAGAATGTCTGCAATGCCCCCCCACCCCCACCCCAAGCAGCCTGTATAGTGAAGGAAGAAAAAGGGGCCAATTGTTTTCCCTCTGGACACCTCCAGTGGCTCCCCAAAAGGAAGCAAAGAGTTCATTTGAAACGATTTTCTTTATTTTTATATTCAAATGTCGACAAAGCAGCAAAGCACTGGAGACCTATTCATGGCTCAGAAGTGATCTATCGGGCAATAATGGACTTGCTTTCCAGCTGTGCTTGCGTTGGGGCTGCTGCAGGTTTAATTGAAAATACACCATGACCTTGGTTTTTGTTCACTAGGCAAGGAAGGGATGGAATTGGTGAAAAACCGTTCAAGGGTTTTCTTTAAAGGACGTCATGATGCTCATTTGGGGTGTACCTGTGGGGGCAGGGAGAATATGGAATCCCGGAATTTTTTTTTTTTTTAAACATGCATTGTATTTGCAAGCAATTCCCATCATGCAAGCAATTTTCTCCAAAGAAAAATAACTTCTTCCTCTCTACCTATTTGTTGTATCCAAAATGCTATCAGTATGATAATTGTATTGTCCCTAACTGTATCATGTTCCATCATAATTAAATAAACAGCTTGTAAATTGCAGGCCCACATAATGTCTGTGTTCACTCTTACCTTAAGAGGTTTCCATAGTAACCATGGACAGGAAGTTTAACTGTCATTTACTGGACTTGAGGCTATCTGCAGCATTAGCTCCCTCCCTTCTTCCCCATTCTCTCCATCCCTCCCTCCCGCCTTCTCTTTTTAACAATGAGGAAGTAATTTGGACTCAGTTAGCTTCAACAAATGCAATAATACTCAAATGGGCTCAGATACTTAAGTGTAATTGTGTTATTAGCTGGAAATGGTTATTTTCAAAAACAAAAGAATTAGGAGTGAAGTTGAATAAACTAGTCCAAGTGAATGAGGAGGGAACTGTAGTCACCAATGGCAGTGATGCAATTGTGGTCATTATAGGATGCATTAATAAGTCCTCTGCTGGGGTTTCTATAGTACGGTGGCAACATGGAGGATGTTCCAAGGAGGACAGGGGCAGGCCTGGAGTCCACATCATATGAGAATCACTTGAAAGCACTGGGAAATTTAACTTCAAGAAGGGAAGACATACCTCTAAGGGAGGGGGAGAGGGAGGGAGGGGAAAATTCGGAACAGAAGGGAGTACAAGGGATAATGTTGTAAAAAATTACCCATGCATATGTACTGTCAAAATTATAATTATAAAAAATATATATAAATATATAAAATTAAATATATATATAAATATATTAAAAAAGAAGGGAAGACATAGCAGTTTATCTTAAGAATTTGAGGGACTTTGAAGTTTGAGGGATTTTAATTTTCTTGACCTTAACTGGAAGAACAAGGAGAAATCGGAGGACATATTTTACAAAGCATTTTTATCCATTTTAAGGGAAGAAACAAACAATAATAATAAAAACACAAAATTTTTTTAACAATTATAATTATCTGAAGAGGTATCTGAAGAGCTAGTGAGCTCTCTTTAACAGAAATCTTCAAGCAAATTCTTGATGGCCACTTATGATATAGGATTCTTATTTAGGTACAACTGAGATTGTAGGACTCTTTGGCCTAGATATATCATAGTGACTGATTTGGAAGGGACTTAAGAGGTCATAATGTCCTATTCACATTTTACAGATGCAGAAATTGAAATACAAAAAAAGTTTAAATAATTTGGCTGGGGTCCCATAGCTAGTAAATGCTTCTTTTGAACTCAAGTCTTCCTGATGTCACTCTATCCATCATTATACCACCGTATTGTAATCTAATTTCTAAGATTCTTCAAAAAATTAAAGCATATCCTTTAGAGTTTAATAGAATCCTAGAATTTAGGACTGAAAGAGACCTTAATGGTTATTTAATCTAAATTATTACTTTATATACTAGGAAAAGGGAGAGAGAGAGAGAGAGAGAGAGACACAGAGAGAGAGACAGAGAGAGAGAGAGAGAGAGAGAGAGAGAGAGAGAGAGAGAGAACACTAGAACTTATGAATTCATTGATATAGAAAAATATCAAATTTGGGAAATTCCCTTTACCACTGTATGATTGAAACGCTTTCTCCAACTTACAGACTGAGGACACTGAAAAGTTAAGTGTATTCTTATACAACCAATATATATTAATTGGGGATTTTTTTTTCACTTGCTACCTCTTTTTTGCTAGAGAATTTTTTACATGACTTTGTGTGTATTGGCATATAAAATGAATATATAAATCAAACATTTGCAGATAATAAATCTTAATTTCATGACCCCACATTCAATTACAAGACTCCCCACATGGGGTCATGAACCAAATTTAAGAAGCTGTGTGTTAGATCAAAAGGTTGTGTTGGTGTGTTTTGTTTTGTTTGTTTTCTTGTGTTTGAATCTGGCTGATTCCCTGTCCAATTGCTATACTGGTTCACATGTATGTTTAAAATATACTCAAGCTATAGGTTGATGGACAAGAACACAACATGGTGAAGTATGAGATCTAATTATTTTCTATTTTCATCATTATTAGTTGAGATTTATTCCTAATTGTGTGAGTCAAAAAAATAAAAGAAATCATAATATTGAATTGTTACAGTGGGGCCTAGTGGCTTGAAGACTTTGATTTGAACCATAACTGACATTTATAAAGTAATTTGAGGTTTACATTTAATAGGATGTATATAACCACCTCAGGAGACACACTGCAGAGATTATGTCCATTATACAGATTGTAAAAAATAGAGCCCATAAAGATTAAAAATGACTCCTTCATTGGCATGCAGCTAATAAGAAATAACATATAATATTGGATAGGAAAAATCCTGTCTCTGATACTGCCTTGATCTGAAATCTAGAGTAAGTGACTTCATCTCTTTCTGCATCTTTTTCCTTATCTAAAAAATGAGGGGGTTATTTTGGAGGACCTGTAAAGTCGCTTCCAATTCCAAATCTATGATCATATGTCAAAGGTGGGATTAGAACCTAAGTATTATTTCTTTTTCCTTGCAATAATATGGTACCATCACTCTTTACTCTGCCATCTCTGTGGATTAGGTTCTTTCTTTGTGAGATGAAGATACTCATATTCAGCTCATCTGAGAGCCTACAATGAGTAAACCAATCAGGAAAGGGCTTCTAATTCTTGCTTTTTCATTTATCTTTTTCCCATTTCACCATAAAATTCTGAATTCCAAGTATGGAGAGAAGGAACAATCAATCATACAAATTTACCTTTACAGAGCAATGCTTTTTCAGTCTCTTCTACCACTTTCATTTCTGTTCTCTTACTTGATCCCCTTAAGAATCTTGCGATATAGGTAAGATAGATATATTTATTTCCATTTTACTGATTGGACTATTGCAGCACTGAAAATTAACTTGACCAAAGTCAACAAGCTAGGCACAAAGCAATTTTTTCCCAACTCCTCTGTCATATCTTCTTCGTAGTGTTCATTCTTCTTTTTCGAAGCCCATCAGTGATATCATGAGGTAAGGTCTTGACTTGTGCATGAATTGGATTTCAGGGAGAAAGAGTTACATAGAATGCTCAGGAAATAGGTGCAACAGTTAAGAGATATTCGAGATGGGTGATGATACAACAAAGAAAATTGAAAAAAATATAGAGAGATTGAGAAGTAGGAGGAGAAATTCAGAAAGTGGTCTCACAGAAGTCGAGAGGCTAGTATCCAGGAAGAAGAGACTGAGAGTTTCAAAAGCTGCAGAAATGTCATGAAAACCAACACCTGAGAATAGGATATCTGACTTAGCACTGAAGAAATTTTTCGTAACCTTGGAGTGACCCATTTCAATTTAATGATAAACTTGCCAGATTGCAGTGGGTTGAGAAGGAGATGATAGAATGGAGGAAATGAATCATCTTGGCAGTGTTTCTGGTTCTAACCTTAAGGCTAATTGTCCTGTGAATATGGGTATTCATGAAAGAAATAATTATTATTTTATATAATAATAATAGTAGCTGATATTGAAATGGAATAGATATACAATTTATAGCAGCAAATGAAGATAGTAACCTTGTAAAGATTTAACTTCTTGTGATAATAATTTATTATTTGGTCAAAATTGTTGGGAAAACTAGAAAGTAGTTTGGCAGAAATCCTGTTTATCACGATAAAATCAAAATGGATATATTATCTAGATATAGAGACAGATTATAAGAAAATTTGAAAAACATGAAACATGTAAAAGCTTTGCCAAGATCTTTTAATAATATAATTCCATTTGAACCTTAATTCAGATCTGTGAGACAAGTGCTATTATTATCCCCATTTTACAAGGAAAGAAACTGAGGTAAACAGAAAACAAATGACTTGCCCAGAGTCATACAGCTAGTAAATGTAAGGCTGGATTGCCAAATCCAGATTTATTCATCAATCCAATGCATCATCTACCGTAATAAACCAACAAATAAGTATTTATTAAACAATTATTTTGGATTATAGAAATGGGCAGTCAGTTTATATAATATATAAAGAGGTAATATATACCCTTATTGCCTTATACAATATAAAAACAAAATAAATATGAGGTTATTGTTGGGAAGGGCATAGCAATATCTGGGTAATGAGGAAGTACTTACCTTTGAGCAAAACTAGAGATTCCAATAGATGGGGTAAAAAAGAATATTTCTGACATATGATGGGAAATGGACAGTCAGTGGTGAAGAATAGTGAGAAGGCTTGTTTAGCCACCTGTAATGTCATTTTCATATAATTTTTATTTTTATTGACAACATGCATTAGACAGTTACAACATGTAGGTACAAAAATGTGTTTTTTTGTTAGTTTTGTAGAAAGTTATCCATTTTGTAATTTGAAGAAGACGGTGACAAGAGGATGGCAAATTGGTGATTCCAGTGATCTCTATTATCTGGTGTATCCTTACTAAAGTTTCCTCATTAAGCAATTTTAACATCTTTGATATGGTACTTGAAATTCTCTTCCAATCCCAATTAAGAGGCTCTCCATGTTAGCTATGTTCTGATTATATCAGGGTGACTAAAATCACACTAATAGGCCACTATTTTGCCTTGTTTTTTCTCAAGTCCCCATAAACACAGGCACAATTAGAGGAATTTCACATTGGATTCTTGTCCCCTCACTTCCAGTGAATAGAGCAAACTAGTTTTTAACCAGGTTGAGATAGTGGAGCCTAAGAAAGAATTGCTACAAGCTATCCAAGTGAAAACAGGAAGAAAATGATGATTCTTAGAAGATTAGACAAAGCTTGAGGACTTAGAAAATATGGAAAGTCTAACTAGTCAATAGTGTTTCCACTGGGTCAGAGAATTCACAGAAGTGAGCAACAACAGTGAGCAGAAATGCCCCCATTGGATAAGTACAGTTTGATACTTCCTATGAAATGTCTTATCCTAGAGAGCTTCCTGGAGAAGGGTTCCTTAAATTTTTTCTACACATAACCAACCCCTTTTTGAGCAAGAAATTTTTATTGAAATTTTGTTGAAATATATAAAATAGGCATACAAATCAAACATTTACTTAAAATAAATCATAAAGAAATTTGTTTTTAAATAACAAATATTATATTTAATATTTATATATATGCATCAATATATATATAAAATAAATTTATATATAATAATTTATTAAAATAAAATTATATACACATAAATAGATATAAATATACATACATTTTACATATACATAAATATACTGTGAGTAAAGATGAAAGCAAATTTGTATACTTCTGAAATGTTTGTGTTTATTTTTTTTTACATAAAGAATTAAATTTTGGCAGAATATTTGAAATCTTTTATTGTTGCCAAATATTTTTTGCAACTCCCACATTCAGTTATGTAATCTCTTTTGAAGTCTCGACCCACTGTTTAAGAAGCTTTGTCCTAGAGCAGCTATTTGGCAGTGTAAATTTGGAGTCAGGAAGATTATACTTTCTGAATTCAAATCTGGCCTTGCACACTTATTAACTATGTGGTGCAGGACAAGTCATTTAACCCTGCTTGCCTCAGTTTTTTCATCTGTAAAATGAACTGGAGAAGGAAATGGCAAAGTACTCTAGTAGCTGCCAAGAGACCCAAAATGGCGTCATGAAAAGACTAACCAGCAGCAGCTGCTATAGCACTGAGAGGTTTTATGCTGTACCTCCCTGCCTTCATCCCAACCGCATAACTTGACCACTCTGTCTCCCATCATGAAGCAAACAGTGAGGGTGTTTAGTGACCATCTATTCATCAGTTGACTGATTAGGAGTGGGAGAATCTGAATTGAGAGATCTAAGATGTTGGTGAATTTTTCTTTAGCTTGGGGAGTCAGGTCTGTGTACTGGCCATTAATGATGGGGGAAGCAAGTGTTTGATAGACCCTCAAGCAAGGGATTTGACAAATTGGACTGGCGATTTGCAAGGCATTAATTCTCTCTGCCATTCTCCAACGTATCAATTGAAATGTCATCACTCATTTAAGCGAAAATCCATAGAATTTGCTTGGGTTGTTGCTGGGATGTTTGTTTTCAACCTATAACAGCGAGGATGACCTTGGCACAGAGCACTTCCTGGGGATTAATGAGCAGTTGGAGGTTAATGACCATCAACTCCTCCCAGCCAGTCATCAATCCAAAGGAAACACTGGGCCCCAAGGTCATTAACGGCACTGCCAACCTTTTTAAAGCATCTCTTTCTCTGCTTGCCTCAAGTTACAGAGAGGTCTGATGGATCAGGAACAGTGGACAGGATGCTGGATTTGTTGTTAGAAGACCTGGGTTCAAATGTCAGCGTAGCCATCTGCTCCCTGTTTTTGCTTATTCTTTGAATCTTCAGTATTTAGGACAGTGCCTGCTACATCGAACTTAATATAATTGGACTTGATTTGTGAGCCTTGAGCTGCCCTGTAGTCCTCAAGTACCTTGTTCTTTTACTTCATTGCTCTATTTGTACATTGCCTAAATGATATCACTAGAAGACATCACAGCAAAGTGGTACCATATTTGCATTTGAAGGTCCTGTGTTCAAATTCTGACTCTACCACTTATTGTCACTGCTTCCTTGATCAAATTCCATCATCTCTATGAATCTCAGTTTCCTTTCCTGCTAAATGACCTAGGTGATCTTTGAAGGTCCATCCATTCCCCCATTTTTTATCCTATGATTTTCAATGATTTCTTTATAACTTATCTTTTCTTTAACCTTTAGGAGTGGGGAAAGGGGAGAGATAAAAGGCCTGAAGTAAGAGATAAATAAATTAGCATGATTTTCAGGGAATGATTGGATAATAGAAGAAGGAGGAAGATCATTTTGCATATTTTGAATGCCTGATAATATCTCATTTGAGATATTCAAGCTTATGTACTTGGATTCTTTTTCCCCTTTGTCAGATTCAAAGATTTCTCATTGTACATCCTAAATTGCCAAAATATATGACCAGTTTATATTCTGCATGTGTCTAAGGATGTCAAGAAACACAAGAATGCATGCATGTATGTCTGCACATATGTGTATATACATATATCCACATGTATCTATATCTATCTATATCTATATCTATCTATATATATATAGTCACAAACATATGTGTATCTGTATTATGTTTAGGTATACATATGTTTGTGTCCACATATCTGTGTATATATAAATGTATTTTTGTCTGTGTGTATATCATTAATTTATAATCCTGGAACCTACCTGATTCCAATTGTTCTCTGGTATCATTCCCCAAATCAGCATTACACCCTTCAAAATTCAAGTTATTCAAGGTTGTTTAGGTATCATGCATATCTTAAGCAGAGATATGGAGAGACAGAGACAGAGAGAGAAAGGAGAGACAGAGGAACAGGGAGAGAGAAAGAGAGACAGAAAAGACAGAGACAAAAAGAAAGAGAGAACGAGAGAGAGAGATAGAGAGAGAAAAACAGAGAGAGCGAGAGACAGAGAGAGAGAGAGAAGAGAGAGAGAGAGAGACAGATACAGAGAGAGAGAGAGAGAGAGAGAGAGAGAGAGAGAGAGAGAGAGAGAGAGAGAGAGAGAGAGAGAGGAGTGGAGGGAGGAAGGGAAGGAAAGAGATATTGACTAAGATGTCCTTGATGGACTCTAGGAACTTCCCATGTGCTCTCCAGTTCTCTCCAGGGCTGCAGATTGCAACCTATCCATATCTGCCCTTAGTTCAATTCTAGTCCATGTTCTATTCAAACAACTCTCAATACGCATTTATTAAGTATTTATGGGCCAAGCATCATGCTAAGTGACAGAAATACAGAGGTGGAAGCAAAAACAGTCCCTTCCTTCTTCATTTTCATAACGTGAGAATTTGCTTTCTGGGAACATGGGCTCTCCGTTATGCCTTGCTTTCAGTGCTCCAATTGAGAAGACCCAAGTCCACATACTTCCTCCAACACTTAATAGCTTTGTGACTTGGACAAGTCACTTAATTTTGCTGAGCCTCTGTTTCCTTATCCATCAAATGGGGATAATGATAGTGCCTACTGCCCAGCATTGTGAAGATAAAATGAGATATCTGTAGGATGCTATGCAAACCTTAAAAGTAACATGTAAATGCTAACTTTTATAATCATTATTATCAGTAGCATATGTATTATTAATTAGTAATATAATTTCTAATTATTATTCATGACATTCTTCTATTCTTTTTTATATCCCTTATTAAGTTATGTGGTGCAGTTTATTCAAGGCCACCATTTACTTTTCCATATGGCTGGCAATCATTTCTTTAAAGCAGGGCTGGGAAACCTCTGGCCCAACAATTTTAAAGATTGCAGAACTGTTTGTTAAGGAAATCCCAGGCGATGATGAGCTGAAAGCTAAATACGATAACATCTTGCTCCTTGAGTTCTGTAAGTTGATGGTTTTGTATGAGCCACGAATGATGTTAGAAATATCCAAATGGCCCTTGGTAGAAAAAAAAAGCTTCCCCATGTGTGCTTTAGAGCTTTTACTATTACATGACTCCTGGTCATTCTTTGTTAATATATCTCAATATTAAAAAGATGTTCAATCCTTTTTTTGTTTATGTCTGACTTTTTGTGAGCCCATTTAGGGTTTTTTGGACAAAGATATTGGACTGATTTGCCATTTTCTTCTCCAGCTCATTTTATAGATGAGGAAACAAGGCAAGCAGAGTTAAGTGAATTGCCCAGGGTCACACCACTATAAGAGTCTGAAATTAAGTTTGAATTTAGAAAGTAAGTCTTCTTGACTCCAGTCCAGTGCTTTCTTTATTATACAACTAACTGCCTCATTAAAATGGCAGACGCGTTTTGGGAAGAACTGTGGAAGTATTAAAGAAATGTTTTCCATTTTCAAAGTAAAATCAACTCTTTCTTTTTGCATTTAATGCTGCAGATCCTGTACTTGAGAAAGATGGGATGAAACCCAGTGTTCAATTAAACATGACTCCTTTTCAGCTGAGAACATTCCCTTTTTATTATTTTTTCCAGTTGTATTGCTTCTCCCAGTAGCACTTGAAGGTGTCTTTTCATGTACAGTGTCTCTCACATTATAAACCCCTAACATGAGGTTTTTGGATTGATTAACAGCTAGATACCCACATAGTAGTCAGTGCTAATCAGATAACATATGGGGTAGTTTATTCAGTTTTAAGTATCATATTCTAGAAAGGAAAACCTCCATTATATCCAGAAGATGGAAATCAAAATACACCCAGGGAAAGGAGACTAGAATATTGAGGGAACTAGAAAATGTGAAGAAGGATCAGTTGAAACAATTGAAGACCTGGACTACCTAATAGTTGCAATATTTGAAAGTTTTTCACATAAAAGAAGTATGGTATTCTCCTTGGGACTTGAAGCAAGAAAAAAATGGGATGTGGAAGTTACAGGAAAGTTTATTTCAACCACATATAAGAAATAATTTCTTAACATAATAATAGCTACAATTTAGACTTTATATCTATATATGTAGATATAAAAAGTGCTTTACAAAATTGTTTAAAAAAGATTTGTATTATTATCAACACCATTGAAATAGTACATTATTTGCATAATTATTTATATATATGCTATCTCATTTGATCTACACAACACTATGAGATAAGGCGCTATTATTGTCTTCATTTTACAGCTTGGTAAACTGAGATAGGCAGTAGTTTAGTGATTTAACTGGAGTCACATAGCTAATAAGTATATGAGTCAGGATTTGAACTCAGGGATTCCTGGCTCCAAGTCCAGGATTCTATATATTATACTACATTCCTACAATTTATACAAAAAGCAAATAGTATACTCCATGACACTAAGGTAATTCTACTACTGGAGGCATTAAAATAGAGGAGACTGAATGTCAAGCTGTCCTGAATATTTATTGGTTGTTTTTCAGTTGTGTCCCACTCTTTATGTCTCCATTTGGGATTTTTCTCAGCAAAATTGGTGGAGTGGTTTGCCATTTCCTTGTCTGGATCATTTGACAGATGAGGAAACTGAGGCAAACAGGAGTAAGTAACTTGCCTAAGTTTATAGTTAGTAAATATATGAAGTCAAATTTAAACTCAGGTTTTTATGCACAGGATTATAACATAACACAAGGCTTAATAACAAATTTTTTTCCATTTCTGGCCATCAAAAATCTTGACTTCTCTCAAGATTTTTTTGTATTAAAAGTTCAACACGATATTTGAAATAGGATATCAATAGCTTTTTTTCCAATTTCAGTGTTTCATGCCTATTTATTAGGAGTGTGCTCATGAATGTTTAACAACCAGCTTTCTAGAATGTATATATAAACACACATGTATATATATGTATATATATATATGTATAATATATATATAATATAATATATTATAATATACATAATGTATTAAGTGATTTACACAGAGTGACACAGCTAGTAAATATGTCTGAGTCAGTACAAAAGATATATACAGTTCATATGAGATCCCTTGTGAGGGTAAGAACACTTAGCCACGGGAGGACATCAGAAAGGCCTTTTGGAGTTGGAAGCATTTGAACTGAGCTTTGAAAGATGCTAGGGATGCTGAGATGCACGGATGACAAGCACCCAGCATCAAATGCAAACACAGCCCCAGAAAACTCCCAACTCCACCCTTTAATTTAGGAAACAAGTTGGCCATGTATATTTCATAACTTCATAAATAATCAACCTGGAAAAGTGACTCTGATCAAAAGGAGGCAGACGCCGATAGATCCCTCCACGAAGCATGCTTATTTTTGATGCATGATGTGAAGGCAAACAGCAAGAAAAACAAATTAATTTTATTTTTAGCCTAGCCAAGTTGTGGCTGCATTTCAGAGCTATGTTTTTAAGATCCTATGGATCTGAAGTGCTGTTTACAAATTGTTATTTTATTTATTTTTTCCTATTTCTTCTTCTCTATATTATTATTGTATTCCTATGGGTTGTGACTGGGAGAATTAGGGGTGGGCTTCAAGTTTTTTCCCTAAAAGAAGTTGCCTTTCTGCTAGGTTCTTCTCGTATTAAGTGCTTAAGTGCTGCTTCCTATATAAGACCTTTTTCTTTGATTAATCACTCAATAAACAAACATTTTAAAATATATATTCCATTGGGGAAGAGAAACAGAATGAATTCACCCTTGCCCTCAATAAATTTATATTCTAGTGCAGGTAAATCACCCTAATCAGGGGATCCTATAGGAATAGGCACAGCCTTCTCCTCCTCCCATTACTTTAAAAGCACCTAACAGGTATTTTATGTGTAATTGTTGCTATTCTTTTTTATTTGTTTGTTTGTTTATTTATTTCTTTGTTTTGTTCTCTATATTTTTAGCCTCCTATCACAAAGCACACCACCTAATTGGTGTTGAATAAAGCAAGAACAATATATTAAAAGGTACATAGGTATTTAGTAAAAGATTGTTGACTTTAATTGTGTTAAATTCAGTTTTATGGAAATGGAATTGATCTAATCCCTAATCAAATATTAGAAGATAAAAGGTTTTAGTTGGTTTTAGAAAAGTATTCATATAGACCATGTGAACATTAACGATCTGAGTTACCAAGAGATTGTGGGATAAGGTTCTAGGGGAAGAGAACAACTTCTTTGTTATTTGTTTACCCCACCTCCTACTTTAAAAAAAAAGTATTAACATTTTTGTTTGAACACTACAAGTATTTCCAGGTTACTTCCACCTTCCATGGATTTCTCTTGTAACAAAATAAAATGCAAAATTTAGAATACAGGGCATTGTGACTACAATGTTACACACCTGTAGTTCTCCCCCCCCCCCAACCTCTCTGTTTTAAAGTATTTGTTTTAAACTCACAGAAATGTATTTTTCTCCCACTTCATTCTTCTCCCCACTGAGGGATCAAAGAAGTTGGGAAACAAGAGAGGGAAAAATAGAGACAGGAAGACGAAAAGAGACAGATACAGAGAAACAAAGAAAGACATAATAAACGTTCATAATCAAGTAAAACATTTTTTTAGTTGGCCATTTAAAAAATACATACGTTTCATATTGTATCTCGAATCTAACAACTCACTATTAAGAGGTATATAGCTTGTTTCATCACTGGTCCTTTGAAATTATGATTGGCCATTTCTTTAATCATAATTCTTACAGATTTTATGACTGTATTGTATTTTCATTGACCTGACCCTGATATTTTCATGAATTGGGAAAAAAAATTATTCTGCCCTCCATTAACCCCCCATAATTTTATTGTCTTTGTATAAACTATTCTTTTGATTTTCCTCATTCTATTCTGCATTTTCATACATGTTTTTAATATCATTCTTTTTTGCAAAAATTACTGATTCCCTCCATGTCTCTTGCCAATTTCTTTAAGGCAGGGTGTCCCAAAAATCTTAGTGTGATTTTAATCGTTTTTGTTGCAAAGGTTGTTAAGGTGCTTTGGTCCAGTTTTTTCTTCATCTGAATAAGAGTAATAAGGAAAAATATAGATGATACATTTAAATATAGATATGATAAACATACATGTGTTTATATGTGTGTGTGTATATATATATATAGATATAGAGATAGATAGATAGATATAGATACATGTGGATATAGATAGATAGATAGATAGATAGATATAGATACATGTGGATATATATATATAAATGTGGTCTATGTCTCAATTATTTTTTTATCTCCAGCCATTTGTTGCACCGTACTTTGCCTATAATACTTACTTAAAATTGATAATAAAAGAAAGAATGAATGGAAACAATCTCTGTATGTTCTACATGAAGATTATTGTGTCCACTAGGGATTTTTCTCCTTTAAGACATTCAGTTGAGGATGTTGTGAAGCCTAGACTTGAAACAGTGGTTATTTTTAATAACTAAATGCAAAGGAGGAATTTCACAAAAAGGAACCATTTAAGATAATTGGTTTATATCTATGTGAGAAAGAGACATCCAGGTGTAGGAGATAAGGAGCCAACTTTGGAGCCATGAAAATGTGGGTTCTGACATTTACTAACAGTGAAATATAATCAAATCCTAGCTCCTCAGCATCCCAAACAACTGATTGATATTTCTGATGAGTTACTGAAGCAACATGAGTACCCTACACTGTTGGAATCCTAAATCTCACACACCAAAAAACAGACGGACAAAAAAAGA
>NC_133622.1:229119110-229194110 GCF_048593235.1 Sminthopsis crassicaudata | reverse complement strand
ACAAAAAAAGGGAAAAGTTAGTTCTCTCCCTCAAGAAACTCACAATCTAATGAAGGAGACAGAATACAAATAAATGTATACAAAACAAGCTCTATATAGGATAAATACAAAATTGTGAAATAATAATAGATACATTCTCTTACTGATCTGTCTGGCTATCTCTTTCCTATGCTTCAGCCCATGTGCCATTCATCACTTGTCCCAGAAATACTGGTAGACAAAGAAAAGAGAAAGCTGTATTGAAGAAAACAGGACATCCTTTGGGAAGCAACTCTAAGTGTAAGAGCAGTTAAATATAAAAACTCCCAAAATAAATTCATAAGTATACATTGTCTGACAATATCATTTTGAAGACTGAATATATTTAAACGGATTTCACTTTGATGTGAGAAATAAATTTTTATATACTCATATATCGTAACGTGGCATTTTGATGCCAAATGAAACCATTTGGAACTTAAAGTGGAGAACCTGTCTGGGAGGGTAGTTTGCTCCAGTCGATCCATTCATTATGCATTCAGTTGCTCTATGTTATAAATGTGCTCTGAGCCAGCTGTAATTCATAAGACTTCACTTATGGCTGATTTATAGGGAATTTCATTAATCGCAATTCCAGAGAGACCTTGCAGTAAAGCAATAGATAGAAAATGCACCACAGCCTGAAAAGGAAAGACGGAAAAATCACTGGGAAGGCAGGACACTGGGGCTCAACAGGGAGAAATACTGAAAGCTAATAATGATTTAGAAACCCGGGCAGTCCATTCTTCTCAGTCTTCCTTGAGGAAGCTGAATGGCCGGAGCTATATATACATATACACAGACGCAAGTAAGTGTGTGCAAACATTGGCGACATTTACATTGGGAAGGGACTGTAAAGAATACAGTATCTGAAGAATTACAGGCCCATGGCTGGCACTTGGTCAGCATTACAGCCTCATTGTTATGGTGGTAACGATCAACACTAGCCTCGCTGCTATGAGATTATTATTTATAAACAGATCTCTATGAAGAATTAGATTTAAATAGTCTTTTGTTATTTCCAACTTTCAACATATTAAGCGAGGTTCTTTGTCATCACAAGGACTTGATACAAGATTGAAAAAAAAAAAAGGAAATGATTTAAAATAGCAGTTTTCTGGTCTTTATTGATGGCTGGAAAGATGTTAGAAAAGATGATTCCCTTATATTTCTGGTACTCTATATTCCTAAAGACTAGAATTTAAACAAGTAATCCTACTAATTAGTCTTCAGGAAATTCCCTATAAATCAGCCATAAGTGAAGTTTTATGAAACATTTCTTAGGCACTTATTATTAATGAGGGCAATGGAAATTTTTTAAATGGAATCTGTTTCTCTAGGAGCATACCTTTTACTGGTAGAGACAAAATGTATACAGGTAACCAAAGAGATGATGATGGGACCATAATAAAGACAAATAAGAGCTAGCTCATTGGATGGATAGATGGATGGGTGGCTGGCTGGCTGGATAGATGGGTGGATGGGTGGATGGATAGATAGACCAACTGACATGACAAGGTTAATTGGTATCAGAAATTATCCCTGAGGAAATTCCCTTTATCATTACAGATATCTTCATGCGTTGTGACTTATAATATCTTAAGGGAAGTAAGCAATTAAATTATTTGCTCAGACCTAGGATATACTATAAGATATTTAATATGTATGGGAATGCCCGCCATCTAGGGGAGGGGGTGGAGGGAAGGAGGGGAAAAACTCGGAACAGAAGGGAGTACAAGGGATAATGTTGTAAAAAAAAATTACCTATGCATATGTACTGTCAAAGAAAATGTTATAATTATAAAAATTAATAAAAAAATAGTATTAAAAATTATTTGCTCAGGGTCACATGGGATCCACCAGAGACAAAGCTGTACCTATATCATCCCCATTCTAAAGCTAATTATCATTCTATCATTCTACTATACTGGGTATTTCTAGATAAAAATATATATTTTTAATGGGGAAGAAAATGAGGGGAGGCACTGATAACTGAGAAAGCAGAAAAGGTCTCTTGTAGAATGTGGTATTTGAGCTAATCCTTGAACTGAGGTAGGGGTTTCAAGGGATAAAGATGAGAAAGGTTAGTATCATATTATTTGAAAAGAGTCTACACAGAGTGTCAGAGATGAGACATGGAACTAGTCAGGCTGAAATGCAAAGTGCACAGAAGCAAGTAAGATTCACTCATTGTGGAACAACAAGTTGGAGTTAAATTGTCAAGACCTGAAGTGTCAAGAAGAGTTGCATTTGTAATCGGTAACAGGGAGCTTTTGAAGCTTACAGTATTTAGAAGAATATAGTACTTGGCTGGATAATAATGACTCAGAGTACAACAGGTTTCAAGATTTGGAAAGCTTCTTAATATAGTAATAAAAGCGATATAGTAATAGCTAATAATAAAAACAACCTCTACAGAAGTGAGATATCTACAGAATCGCACAAGTTCACAGTTCCAAGGAACATAGGTCTAGAATTTAAAGGGATGTTAGAAGTCATTTACTCCAATCATCTCATTTTACACATGTGCAGGCTTAGTTTCAGAAAGGATAAATTATTTTCCTAGGATCACATGAGTAAGATGCATCAGATGTAGTAGTATGACCTCTGCCTATTTGAGAAAGATTCCTTTTCTTAGAAGAAAATTCCCAGAAGTAGAATTAAAACTGATGGTTAATGAATAAATTGCTCTTTTACCTAATCCTATGTCCTTCCTTTTTTCTATTGCAAAAGACAGTTAGCCAAAGTGAAAAAGATATTTGAATTAGCATCAGAGAACTGCCACCTATGTAGTCTTGTATATAGCCTAACTTTTTATAAAGCTCTATTATCTCATTTTAAAAAGGAAGACATTACAAATAGCCTCTAAAGTCCCTTCCCAATTCAAAATCTAAAACACTGTGACCCTGTCTTGTAAGCTACTCATTTTATATCAGAGCTATTATATTCAATTGTCATAGTTAAGCAAATTTAATAGTCTTCGATTAACTTATTATTTTCATGTCACCTACCAAAAAGAAGAGAGGCTATTTTATGAGGAAAAAAAATGAAGGAAGTTAATGATTTGTTCATATAGAAGATGTTAAAATAATAAGTGGTCTTTAGTCTGTCCAATGTTAAAGGAAAGTGTCATTCAGGATCACAAAACTTCAAGATTTTCAAGAGAACTTACTGGTCACACAGCCCGATTCTTACTCTGCAACATAATCAATAAACAGTCATTCAATCTGCCTACTAAAAGAGCTGCAGTGACGAAGAATCCACTATTCCCAGGGGTAACATTGGTACCTGTGGAAGTTCTGTTCTACTTTGGGAGTCATCTTATTGTACTAAAAATCAAATACAAATTTGTCTCTTTTCAGCTTTCTAGTTGGAATAATCTTCTGAAGAAAAACAGCTCACATCTAATTCCTCTTACGTGTAATAGTCTTTTACACACATTAATATGGCTTTCATGTCCTAAGCCTTCTCTTCTCTAAGCTAAACATCCTCCTTTCCTTCTAATTGAGGCTTTCATTATTATGTTGCCCTCTTTTGTATTTTCTGGAGATGCACTTTGAAGACAAAGATGTGCACATGGTAGCTGCTTAATTAGTATTGTCTTAATCATAAGTGATTTGAAATGAGAGAATCTGGCTCTGAAAGTTCCTCATGATGTGCCGTTGTGAAAGTTCCTTCTTTCTGCATAGATCTTATTTTCCTCATCCATAGCAGGAGGATTTTAGACAAGGTAACTTAAAAGTAACTCACTACTCTCAATTTATTATCCAGTGACCCTAATATTTCAGTTGACACTGAGGCATTTCTGATAAATATCATGGTGCATTTTTTTCAGGTTTGGTGTGTGGACCTTATCATTCCTGTCTTCCATTTCTTTTCACTTTTCTCTTATATCCTTCTTGAACTGCTGATTGGGTCAGAGCACATTTCACTGTCCAATAGTAGAACTCACCATAAGGATAACTGGTTTGGGGAATGGAGAGTCTGAGCGTAAAACCTCTGTCATTGACATTATCTCAAGAAAGACATTTGTCAGAGTTCTAACATTTTCATATTTTTCATTTTTTTCCAGATTATTTGATCTCCAGAAGGACCAACACCAGATAAATTATGAATGTTGAACAAGATGACCTTACATCCACAGCAGATGATGATAGGTCCTAGGTTTAACAGGGCCCTATTTGACCCCCTGCTTGTGGTGCTCCTGGCTCTCCAACTCCTAGTGGTGGCCGGTCTGGTGAGGGCCCAAACCTGTCCTTCTGTATGCTCCTGCAGTAACCAGTTCAGCAAGGTCATCTGTGTGCGGAAAAATCTCAGAGAGGTCCCTGACGGCATCTCTACCAACACGCGGCTCCTGAATCTCCACGAGAATCAGATTCAGATCATCAAGGTGAACAGTTTCAAACACCTGAGGCATTTGGAGATCCTACAGCTGAGCAGGAATCACATCCGTACCATTGAAATCGGGGCCTTCAATGGTTTGGCAAACCTCAACACTTTGGAGCTCTTTGACAATCGGCTGACCACCATTCCAAATGGGGCTTTTGTATACCTGTCTAAACTGAAGGAACTCTGGCTGCGAAATAACCCCATTGAAAGCATCCCTTCTTATGCTTTTAACCGAATCCCGTCTTTGCGCCGCTTGGACTTAGGAGAGTTGAAGAGGCTTTCGTACATCTCCGAAGGGGCCTTTGAAGGTCTCTCCAACTTGAGGTATCTGAACCTTGCCATGTGCAACCTGCGGGAAATCCCAAACCTCACGCCGCTCATCAAGTTGGATGAGCTGGATCTTTCTGGGAACCATTTGTCCGCCATTAGGCCGGGCTCTTTCCAGGGTTTGATGCACCTGCAGAAATTGTGGATGATCCAGTCACAGATCCAGGTGATTGAAAGGAATGCATTTGATAACCTTCAGTCACTGGTAGAGATCAATCTGGCACACAATAATCTGACCTTACTGCCTCACGACCTCTTCACGCCCCTCCATCACCTCGAGAGGATCCACCTGCATCACAACCCTTGGAACTGCAACTGTGATATCCTGTGGCTCAGCTGGTGGATAAAGGACATGGCACCCTCAAATACTGCATGCTGTGCCCGCTGCAATACACCCTCCAACCTGAAAGGGAGGTACATCGGGGAATTGGATCAGAATTATTTTACCTGTTACGCTCCTGTGATCGTTGAGCCTCCCGCGGACCTCAACGTCACAGAGGGCATGGCGGCAGAACTCAAGTGTCGGGCTTCCACCTCCCTGACCTCTGTCTCTTGGATTACTCCCAATGGGACGGTCATGACACACGGAGCCTACAAGGTCCGGATTGCTGTGCTCAGCGATGGCACATTAAATTTTACTAATGTAACTCTACAAGATACAGGCATGTATACATGCATGGTGAGTAACTCTGTTGGGAATACCACAGCTTCAGCCACCCTGAATGTGACCGCAGCAACCACTACCCCCTTCTCGTATTTTTCCACCGTCACCGTAGAGACTATGGAACCTTCTCAGGACGAGGCTCGGACCACAGAGAACAATGTGGGGCCCACCCCGGTCATTGACTGGGAGACCACCAATGTGACCACCTCTCTCACGCCCCAGAGCACAAGGTCCACCGAAAAAACATTCACCATCCCTGTGACGGATATAAACAATGGCATCCCGGGAATCGATGAGGTGATGAAAACCACTAAGATTATCATTGGTTGCTTTGTGGCCATCACTCTCATGGCAGCCGTGATGCTGGTCATCTTCTACAAGATGAGGAAACAGCATCATCGGCAAAATCACCACGCTCCCACGCGGACTGTTGAGATCATTAATGTGGATGATGAGATTACGGGGGACACACCTATAGAGAGCCACTTGCCCATGCCTGCTATAGAACATGAGCACCTAAATCACTATAACTCTTACAAATCTCCCTTCAACCACACAACAACAGTTAACACAATAAACTCAATACACAGTTCAGTGCATGAACCGTTGTTGATTCGAATGAACTCGAAAGACAATGTACAAGAGACTCAAATCTAAAACATTTACAAAAGTTACAGAGAAAAAAAAAAAACAGACGGTTTATTAAAAAAAAAAGTGACACAAATGACTGGGCTAAATCTACTGTTTCAAAAAAAGTGTCTTTACAAAAAAAAACAAAAAAGAAAAGAAATTTATTTATTAAAAATTCTATTGTGATCTAAAGCAGACAAAATGATGTGTATTCCTCAGAACCTGTTTTGCTGCATTTATTTACCCTCCCTTCCCCTGCTGCCCTCCCTCCCTTTTTGCCATATTTTTCATAGGAAATCTCAATTCCCTAAAGAACTGGTCTAGGAAATTTTGTAAGAATTCTGTTATACTTTGGGATTTTTATGGTGAATTCTAGTGGTGAGATTCGGTCTATTTTGTCTCTTCTGTTTTTTTTTTTTTTTCTTCTTCTCATGCCCTTATGAAATACTCCAATGGGGGAATGCAGTATTAGACATAGATTTATAAGAGAGAAAGAGTGGAAAAATGCGAAATCTTATATTTTTCATGTAATGACCTGTTCTGTATTTACTGAGAGGACCATTCTGTGGAAAACAAATGAAAAAAAAAAGAAAAAAAAGCAAACAAGAGATTAATTTACATGTCAGAATCTATAAATCCCATGATCTTTTAATGACTCTAGAACCAGAATTTGTAGTTTAAAAAAAAAAAAAAAACTAAAATAAGGTTATAAATAAAATATTGTTGGTTTTTTCTGTACCTGGACAGAGCTTATTTGAAGAGTGGCTCAAATGACGGAAGGTGCTTAGAGTGTCTCCTCCTGCCCTTGAAAAGAAATATGGCAGTATTCTTCAGCCATCTACCATATGTGCCTCAGTATCTGGGGTTGGTGTTGCTGGTTGATCCTGGGAGCCTGTAAGAGGGATGCTGTGATTTTTTTTTTTTTACTTTAGGGCCATCGCCAAGCTTTGGCAAGCATCAAGGTGTACCAAAACACACATGAAGTTCAATTGAATTTCACTCTGGAAGAACCACTTCAAGGAAATCCCTCAGAACTAATGTAGAATTTGATATTGGGTGAAGGGGTAGGCAAGATTTGGTTGGGCATTGAAGCATCTGAGTCTCAGATTTCTCTAAACAGTTATTGATAGAGAGCACTTAAAATTCAATGGTATTTTGCAAATCAACAAACATTTGTTGAACACTTTCAGGCAATGTCCTTGGTGCTAGAAATACAAAGAGAAAAATTAACAATTCCCGTCCTCAAGTACTTGCATTCTATTTAGGAAACATGAGCAAATGAAAAAAAAAAAAAAAAAGAAAAAAATATATATATACAAATTAATATGTACAAGAAAATTTCTTGAGGAAAGATCCACATTAGGGAAATCAAGTAAGGGTTGTCATAAGAGATAGTGCTTGAGCTGAAGAGTAAAAAGAGCCAGGAATTGGATATTGGAGGAGGTGAAAAGCCAAAGCATCCATCCATCAGGGAAAGATTGTGCAAAGAAACGGAAATAGAAGTTGAAATTTCATCTATAAAGAGTAGCTAGAAAGTCAGTTTAGCAGGAGCATAGACTCCATGACAGGAAATAATGCATTAATCAATGCAGAAATGTAAGCTGGCAATATGATCTTCAATGATTAGTTGAGGATAATTTGAATGTAAGAGAGATGGTGCAGTGTGAAAACCATTGCTGGAAAATCCTGAGGAAGTCGTTGCCACTGAGTTGCCTTTCAGTTATGTTGCCCTTCTTCCCTTCATACCTTTCATCCTCCTACTCTAGATGACTTTGGAAAGACAACTCATGTCCAAATGCAGCAGTTCGAGTTGATAATGGATCACATTTGGACATATATTTAAACCGTAATGTCTCATTATTGTTGTCATTTTTGACTATAGAAAATTAGGGTGTCAAATGAGAAAAGAATGACAAGGAAAATGAAGGGGCCCCAGAGATATATGAAAATGTAACAAGCTGGGATTCTATTGATAAGTTAAATATACATATACATATATATGTATGCATATACATATATATATATATTATCATAATTCTCTCTTTATTAGAAGAATGTTGATTTATTCATTCAACAAATATTTCAATGTAATAGACATATTACTTGATGAAATAATCCCCGTCCTCAAGGAGCTTACATTCAGTTGGTGAATGGCCCATAATAAATGTTTGTGGGATGAAGGAATGACATACTCAGATATTACAGTAAACTTGTTCTCTTCTCAATTCAGTTCAACAAGCTTGTATTCATGTTTATCAAGAACTATGCCCAATGTTGGAAAGATAAAGTCACCAATGAAATGGGTCCTGGCTTTAGGAAGTTTATATTCAGTGGATGTAGATATTGTCTGTAAAGATACAGATCTCTAACCATTCATTTTTCATCTGTATTCATTTGAATTTGCAACCATGGGTCCACCCAAAATGCTCAAGATATTTCGTAGGCTGGTCCTATCTCTGTATTTATGACACAATTAACTTGGAGAGAAAACTGAATTTAAAACCCAAAAATCATATATTTAGAGCCATAGAACCTAGGATCAAAGCCTGATTCTGCAACTTGCCGCTGTATATGAGCATTTTTTTGTATGTGGGCATTTCTGCCCTTGAGGACTTAATTTGCTCATTTGTTTGGTTGATATCTAAAGTCCCTTCTAGCTCTGAATCTGAAATCCTGCTATCTTTCTTACAGCTATCTTTAGAACCCAGCAAAGATATTGGAGGAGAGGGAACAGACTAATCCAGTATCTCTGACAACTAATCCACCAAAGATTTGCGCTCTAGATCAGGTAGTTCATGAGTTCCAGTCCAATCTTACAACTAAAATGTTTTATCACTTCATTAGAATGGGATATATAAGCAATGGATTTTGAGGAATCTGTTACCTCCTACACGGCCAGACATGCTCCATAGAGCACAATGGAGTAGAAAGAGTCCTAATTCTGGAGTCAGAGATGCCAGGGCCAAATTCTACCTTAAAATTTACCACCTGTGTGACCTTGGACAATTATTGAATTTTTTCTGATGCCAAGGTCAAATTCTACCTTAAAACTTGCCACCTGTGTGACTTTGGAAAATTAGTGAATTTTTCTGATATTTCTTATATAAAACAAGGGGGCTGATCTCTGAAGACTTTCCTACCACCCATTCTTTGATACCACGTCCTTGTGATGAGAAGGATGTCTGGATTCCAATTTTGAAAAAACATCACTTACACTAATACTTAAATAAATGAAAGATTAGCTGGAGGAGCTAAGAGCAAGGCATGGCAAAGGACTGTGCCTGAATAAGGATTCTGCTTCCTTTTCTCTCCCTGATGCTCATCGGTAGCTCTTCCCTATCACAATCCTTTCCCTCATTTTTGATCGCTGGGTATTATCTAGGAGGAACAGCAGACACATCTGCTGCTTTGCCGAAAAAAATGCACATTTTAGCTTTGCTACATATTGTCATTGCATTTATGTAACCTGCACACTGAATAGATTTCCAAGATGGATATCAGAGAAAGTCACCAAAAGCTTTTTTCAGAAATAGTAGGTAAGGTTTAGAGTGAAGAATGGGGATAAGGGAGAGGTACCTCAAAGACTAATTCTTATTGTTTTCCTGGTTCTCCACAGTCCTTTTACTTTGAACAATACCTTATTTTTTCTTCAAGGAACTTATTCAAAATACATAAATTCCCTTTGGCAGTAAAAGGAAAATAAGCAGACAAGCTATAGGGCATTGAGAGAAAGAGAAATTGATTTGGAAAAAAAGTAGTTTAGGGCTCATGCTACATACAAGCTACATGCAATACATCTCTTAGGATATTGAGAAAGAATTACCAAATAAATGAAAGGAAGAATAGGCCATAGATGGCAGTGAATCATTATTGGTCCAAAGTGGACAGAAGTAAAGCTTAATTTTCTATTTAATCTTGGAGGTCTTTTTTAATATATAAAATATTCTTGCTACAAATTTTAAATAGAAAAGTCTAATCCCTTCCTTGTGTATGTCATTTCCTCTCTCCTCTCTCTCTCTCTCTCTCTCTCTCTCTCTCTCTCTCTCTAACACACCCACATACAGGTTCTTACAGTTGAAAAGACTTTAGAATCAATGGACCTGGTTCTGAATCCTGGATCTATCAATTACATTCTACCAGTGTGATTTGGGGCAAGAAACTTGGGGAGGTTGAATTTATTAATCTCTAAGGTTCTCTCCAGATTTAAATGTCAACTCAAAAAGCATTTAATTTCCTACTGTGTGCCAGCCACTAAACAAAGCACTGGGAATACAAAGAAAGATGGGAAGAAGTTTCAGCTCTGAAGGAATTCATAGTCTAATGAATTATTGTTAAGTCTAAGGTTCTAAGATATTAAGAAAATTCTAGATGTTAAATATGAAATTGTTTTTGTTCATGCCTTTGTTCTTTCAGTTTCGGTAGACACACCTCCAAGTTTTAAACAACTTTCCCCCATTGAACCACTAATAATTACAGTAACATTAATAATAACTCTATTGGTAAAGTACTTTAAAATTTTCAAACTTCTTTCCTGATGAAACAAATGTGTTTGGGCACAAATATGTCTTCGTTTTCCCCCTCCAGCAGAATGAACCTATTTGTATGTACATTCTACAATTCAGTAAAATGCAAGCACATTTTTAAAAAACACCTTGCATGTACAAAGTACGTTGTGAGGTGTTGAGATACGAAGAAAAAGACAAAAAAATAATCTCCTAGGAAGTCGCATCATATTGTAAGGGATGCCAATGTAAGCATAATAATTGAAAGAGGCAGAGAACACTAAGGTTGGGTTGGGAAAGGCTTTTCGTTGGAGGTGGCGCTTGAAATAAGTCTCAAATAGAGGTTTTGGCCCCATTCCAAAAGGCAATGGGGGAAAACAGCACATTCCAGACATAGAAGAGCTTTTTCAGAGGCACAGATGTAGACAGAATACAGAATTCGTGAAACAGAAAGTAGGCCAGTTTACAAGTATGGCCTCATTCCACATAAGTTCATGGCAACAGCAAAATTCGATCAAACATTCCCTTTTTGTGGTGAACCAAAAGCTGAGGTATCAAATGGTTATTGTAATCAATATCTCCTGCAACGTACCATATTTATCATCACTGTTGGGTGAAAGGACTGCCAGCATTCTGAAAAGATATCTCCCAGTATGGTATTTATATACTAGAACCTTGAAGCATCACATTCCACTGCTTCCCCACAGTGGGACCCTGTGCAAATGGATTTCCACTCCCCTCTCTAAAAATAAGAGGATTTTGTAACAATATGGCCTTGTCTCTTATACGGCCCCTACAAGAATCTTCAAATGTTGGACTTAAACAGGTACCTCTGTTGCCTTTTAAATTCATCTACATGATATTTGTAATCTTGATATTCCTTGAAAAACACTAAAAGATCCTTTTAGACATTGAGGTAGATAAGTAGTAGAGTATAACGGATTAGAGTGGTTCATTGATTTTGTTTTTGAGGAAAATAATAATACATATGCGTAAAGCACTTTAAGATTTATAAACTGAGGGTAGTAGTTACTAGGTATAAAATAATTATCATTATCTCCATTAATGAGTAAAGGAGCTTGAGGAAATGAAATAACTTGCCAGTGGTGTATAAATAGCCTATAAATGTCAGAAATTGAAAACTAAGTCATCTTGACCCTGAATCCACCACTATATCTACTATACCACAACATCCTTCAGACTCTCTCTTCTCATCCTTTTCCACCCTCATTGTGGTTGGAGTTGTCCCCTATATCTATTATAAAAATAATAAGTGGTATAAAACATTATATGAAATCAATAGAATTGGAAGTTCAAGTTTGATATTGCCAGGAAAAAAAAGAAGAAAATGAAGAATGAAGGGAAAAAAGCATCAAGGATTGCTTTGAAATTGGTTGTTCTTAAATATAAAAGTATATTCAGAGGTAGCCTCGAGAGACCTTGAATATCATACATTTACTTGATTGCTTGGTCACTTGACTGCTATTTTCTTTCATTGTATTTTTCCGAGTGATTTGGGTATGTAAGAAAAGCAGAGATTTCTCATGAATGTGATGGAAAAACATAAAGCCCTATACTTTTCAAATGATGTTTTCTTTTGGCAAACTGGTTTCTAAATCCAGAAATAGCAGGTATCTTTATGCTGAAATCAATACATCCTAAGTGCAACCCAGATGTATGTGTGGGTACATGACATGCTGAATACATGTCTTCCAGCTTCCTTCATAGTATACATGTAGTACAGAATAGTGATTTCTGGAGCCCAGATTTAATGTTCTTTACACTAAACTATGCTATTTTTTGAGTTATATTGTCTACAACTCAAAAAAAAAAAACAGTGACATGGACAAATCTTAGTAAATATTTATCATTTAAAAACATTTAATAGACAGTTGAGTTCTTGTTAGGAATGATGTACAGAAAATTCTTGTTTAGATAAAAATTAGACTAGATATTCTTTAAGTACACTTCCAGATATAGAGATTCTGTGGACATTGTAGTCCTGTGTAAATGTCACATGGAAATAATTTCCTCAAGTATCTATCAGCTGGCCTTTGCTAGGATGGACAAGCTCAGTTTTCAAGTTGTTCTCACGGGAAAGTAAAACACAGGAATCACCCAATATCAGTTCTTTGGAGACAGTTAACTAACATTTGTCATTTGCCTGGCACTATAATAAGTATTAGAAGGAAGACATGTTATGATTTGTGTGCTAATGACAAAGTTTATTCCTGAAAACTCTACCTTACTGTAGAAAACTCTACAAGTTGCTGTTTATTTGCCATTCTTTCCACTGCAACAGAATATAGATGAAAATTTATCTGGCTCTTAAACTCGTCTTGAAGACTTTTGACAACCATTATCAACTCAGGGCCAACTTTAGAAATGATAGAGAAACATTTTCCTAATGGGTTCAGTGATCTTTGTCAATTTGTTTTCTAGAGTCATGCAAAGAGAACCTAAGGTGATGTCAGCTTTTCTTAATAGAATTCAGAGACAGATCTATTAAAAACAAACAAACAACTAAATGGTATATAAGAAGGAAGTACGATAGTTTGATATGTGTCCTTAGGACTAATAAGAAGTGATGATTTCTCCCAAAATTATTCTGATATTGGACATTTTTAAATGAACCACAGACTACAAAACCTTTCTTCAACATTGTAGGATAAAAGAAGACTAATTCTACTTTCACAATATTTTATTCTCCAACTTTATTACTACCTCAATCCTTTGGATTTGGCTATTTCTGATCATAACTAATCCATAATTTCTTAACTGCTTGATAGTGAGAATTTATGTATGTTTCTGAAGTTGAAAAGCAAGGAAAAACTTATTTGCTTTGATAAATGAATTGGTATGCTCTCATTCTGGGGTGAAAGTAAAACATCTCTGGCCTCACCTTTCTTGCCTCCCACCTTGGATCCACATATAATTATAATGACTCTAACCATAGTTCTGAAATAGTAAGGAATTAAACCTTGCTGATCCTCTTGATATAGCAAAGTGGCAGAATGTACTGCTCAGGACTGTGGCTCTACAACATTTGAAGTGGAGCATTCTTGAATGTGCATTTTTAAGGTGACCATTATAAATTGGAGAGTGTCCAGATGTAAATAAGTGGGAATTTGATGAGCTTCAAGATCATGTCTTTTGAAGATTAGTTAAAATAAATAGAGCTATTTCATTTGATGAAAAGAGTACTTAAGGAGGACATGATAACTTTTTGTAAATATTCAATAAAAGGTCATGAGGAATACAGACTTTTTAAGGACAAGGACTATTTGGTTTTTGCTTCTGTATCCATGGACCCTTATATATCTTGCTCATAGTAAGTAATTAGTAAATTTTATTTATATGCTATGAGAATGAAGCAATAAATTTAATTTAAGAGGGATTATACTTGTTCTGAGCAGGATGAAAGAGCAGAACTGTGAATAGGCAGAAAGTACAGAAAAGCAGATCTAAACTTAATGCAAGGAAAAATTTCCTTGCAAGTAGATCCTTGCCTAATTATTATAAGCTGTTTTGAGAAATAGAGCAATTTGTTACCTCTTCTACTTGATGTCTTCAAGGAAAGTCTAGATTGGCCTTTTCAAGGCTATGTTGTAGAAGACTTCCTTGTTCAAATATGGTTACAACTACATGATGTCCCTGGCCTCTTCCAGCTCTTCCAAATAAGATGAATGGAAATAAAAAATTACAAGCTCTGGTTAATGATAGAGGGGAAAGTTCCTAAAAGAATTATTTTTAAGTTGAGTGGGATCCCTAAAAGTAGGACTCACATTTAGAAGGATGTTCATTCTCTTTCATTGGAAGATTTCAACAAAAGACTGAGTATTAACCTTCAAGAATATATTAGGTTTAATTTGGGCTGGTAGTGACTGGGGTCCTTTCTAATTGAGAAATTATGTGATTCAGTGGCCTTGTCATTTGGGTGTCTAAATCACTAGAATTTCTTGTTTTTCCTCTCTTTGGTGGAAATAAGTTACAACCTTTTGAAAACTGGATTGGCTTTTTTGGAAAAAATCAAAATATAATTTAATCCATGGAAAAACACCTATTATCTACTTTTGTTTTTGCATTTATAAAACTTTTAAAAGGCCATATGATAAGAGCTATTCATTTATTGTATTTATATCCCCAACACTTTATGAGCTTAACACAGAAAATGTTTGATGATGATTGAGTAGGAAGAGTTAAAATTAAGAGACAAGAAGTAACAGGTAAACACACAGCTTTGTTTAACTTATATATCTAAAGAAAAAGATAAAATAAAGAAAAATGACATTTTCTGAGATGAGGGTGGAGGAGGCACCTTGATGCATTATTGGTGGAATTATGAATGGATCCATTTTTCTGAAAAGCTATTTGAAATGATGCTGGAAAAAGTCATCAGATTTGCTTTTTATATTCTTATTCTATCACCAATAGGTTAGCACCCTTGAAGAAATAAAAGAAAGAGGAAAGTTAAAAAAAATTAAAGTAGTTTTTGTGTGGTGGCAAACCCTTCAAACAAAAAAACAAACAAACAAACAAAAAAAAAAATATATATATATATATATATATATATATATATAAAACCTCATTTCTAAGGGAATGTTCATCAATTGGGAAAGGCAGGTGAAAGTGAATAACAGTTGGCAAAATCTGTCTCAGAGACCAAGGACTAAACCAGTCTGATCACACATCCACAGCAAATACTCAGAAGCTTTGAAGTCGAGTTCATAGACACTCAGAAAAAAATAATAACGTCAGAGAAAAATTAGATGACTAAAGAAACACTTTAGAATTTTCTCTTTTCTTGTCTGTTTTATCAGTTTTTTTAAGGGTACTTTCCCCTTTCTATTTCTCACTTTATTTTTACCTAGTCTGTTTTTAAAAGTGTCCAAGATGAAATGTAAAAACAAATTATGTGGTAAGTCATGTGGGTGTCTAAATCACTAAAATTTCTTGTTTTCCCTCTCTTTGGTGGAAATAAGTTACAACCTTTTGAAAACTGGATTGGCTTTTTGGGAACAAATCAAAATATAATATTATCCATGGAAAAACACCTATTATCTACTTTTGTTTTTGCATTTATAAAAATTTTAAAAGGCCCTATGGTAAGAGCTATTCATTTATTGTATTTATATTGATCCATTAGTTCCAAATCTAGAGACCAGTTCTAGGTGACAATTTGGAGGAGATCTTTCAGATGATTATTTCCTGAAGATATTGAGTACAAATAGAAATACGTTTACTTTTTATTGACTCATATAAATACCACCATTTTTTCAGTTTCCCCCGATAATATATTAAGCATCTACTACATATAGAACATTGACCTAGAAGCTGGGCACAGTATAAAGTTTGGATAAAACATGTTCCCTGGATTGACCATCCCTTATATGGGAACCTCATCTTGCCAGGAATCAGACCTCCATGCCATTTCTTACTATCCTTCCATCATGCTCCCATGCATATATCCTCATGCAGTTTACAATCACGTAGAGCAGATAAGACCAGAACACACACAAGCAGAAATCATATCCAAAAGGGAAGGCATTTACTAACCAAAGAAAGTAGGAAAAATACTCTTGTAGGAAATAGAATTCAACTTAAGACTTTAATAAATTTCCCAAGTAGTCCTGAAAAACTCATCTCCATACTGCTTATTTCTACATTTTTTAGCCAATATCCCAAGATGAAATGCTGCCTGCAGCTCATTTTACAGATGAAGAAACTGAGACCTATAGAGTTAAATGATTTGTTCAGCATTACACAACTATTAAATCTCTGACATTGTAGAAGCTAGAGTTCATGTCCTATAGGGTTCAAATAAAGGAACTAAGATTTTAGTGTAGAAAAGAACAAAAAAAAAAAACTTTTGGAAGGATGTGACGGCTGTTTTAAATCATTTGAAGATCTGTTCTGAGAAAGAAATATTGCCTTATCCAGGCTATGATGGGGTAAAATTTCCAGAGACAATTTAGTCTTGATATTATGGAAACTTTCTTTAGAAAAATCACACAGTAGAACAAATTTCCCCAGGAGTCAGTGTATTTCCCCTTAATGGAGGTCTTTAAACAAAAGTTCGGGTAGCAATGCTGGAGAACCATTGTAGAGGTACAGACTATATTAGTCCCTGAAACTCTTTCTAAAACTGATTATATGATTGTGTGAAACAAACGTTTTATAATTTCATAATAACACAATCATTATTATAATGTAAAATTGATCAAAATAAAGAGTGAACAAAAGGTTTGTCTAAGAAAAATCTACCGAAATATCTGAGCCAGCTTCATGTAGGAGTTGGCATTTAAACTAGATGGAGGAACATGATAATAGGAAAAATGAAATGGACAATAAATTGGGAAACCTCTAGACATTATTGTTTCCTTAAGACACACATGATGGGCAGAAATGAAGATAAAATTAGAAAAATAGAGAGTTAATTGTAAAAGTGCTAAATTTGGACTATATTTGGTAAGCAAAAGGGAGTCACTGACAAATCTTGAGCAAGGAAATGACATGATTGGGTACATATAAAATGAAAGTTCATTAGTATAAAGGTTACTTGCTTTCTAAAGTCTTTTTTTTTCAACATGCTTTGGTTTAAAAGTTATGCCTCGTTTTTTCCCTGTTTGATCTTATCTTCAAATCACTCTTTTTTGGTATTTAATCCAATTGCAAAAATATTTTTTTTGATCACCTACATGGTTCTTTGATTAGGTAATAGAGATATAAAGATGAGCTGAAAAGTTCTTCCCCTCAGGGAGCTTACACAGTTTCTGATTCTACTTTTGTGTAGTAATAGAAAAAACAAATGTCCACATTACAAGGGAGAATGTAAAATTTTAAAAACAAAATGCATTTTAATTACTTTTCATATATTTATCAAACAAACATATTTCATATGGTCTCCCACCTACATACTCCAAACAAAAGGGAAAAACAATGATCTATTCACACTATTTTGAAAAGGTATTCAATTTCTGACTAAAATAACCCTTTTTCCCACCACCACCTCCTCACTCCTCGAAAATTGCATCTCTCTTGGGAAAATTGCCAGCTAGTAGCCTCTTTCCCTCCCTTCTGTTTGTTAGCTTTCTGAAAGTAGTGATATAGAGAAAATCCAACCATTTTCTCATTTCCCCAACCCCCAACCAATTAGTGTGTGTAGGCTGTGATTTTTTTTTTGTTTGTTTGTTTAATGGTTATGAGACTGTTGTATTTTTTTGAAAAGAATGTTTTGACTAAATTCAATGAAGAAAAACAAATCCACCAGTTCCTGTATGTAGATAAAATCTATTGTCCAAATTCATCAAAAAGGAGCCCAGAGACAGCTGGTATATTTAGAGGACTTATTGGGGATTGATGTGTTAATGAGACATCACCCACACTCATTGGCCACCAGTGGCTGGAATTTATTGGGAGTGTCATTAGACTCATATAAAAGTCAGTTGAACATAAAAAACAGAAGAATCTAGAATTTTTGTGTAATCACCATTTTCAGCCCTTGTCATTTCTACAGTGCTATAACTAGAGTGACTGCCAAGATATAAAAATCTGCAGACTGGGAGATAACGAGCCGAAGCAGCCAATGAATTAGAGAATTTCTGTTGGAAGGAGTCTGATCACACTCTGTGTGCTAGTTATTGTTTGTTGAGAATTTAGGAGGTTTGGGTTTTTTTAATTTATTTCGTTCACTTGATAGAGCAGGCCACGTACCTAAAATGATCAACTTGAAATATTAGGAAGCTGGAAATAGGATATAGGAAAAATATAGATCATAAAAAAAGGAGAAGTGTTAAGATTAGATAAGTAACAGATAAAACATTTAGAAACTTGATTTTCTTATTTTATTCACTTCAAAAATAAAATAATTTAAAAAGGTCCTATCATATAGCAGGCACTCTTCTATATGTTTCAGGTACTAAGATAAAAATGGCATTCTTCCCCAAATGACATTCTATTGAAAAGAAAAAAAAAATATTTGGACCAAGAGCCTTTAGACTCAAATTCTGGCTTTTGACACCTACCTCTGTAACCTTCAGTAGCCACTTATTGTCTTTAGTTTGATGTTGGCAAGAATAAATGTAGATAATCTAAGTTCCCTTCTGGGGCAGTTAGGTGATGCAATGGAGAGAGTACCAAAATAACATGAATGCAAATATGTGCTCAGATAGTTATTAGCAGGGCGACTCCTCTCACCAAGTCACTTATTCCTGTTTGCCTCAGTTTCCTCATCTGTAAAATGAGCTTGAAAAGTAAATGACAAACCACTCCAGTATCTTTGCTAAGAAAATCCCAAATGAGGTCACAAAGTGTTTGGATATAACTGAAAAAGTTGTTGAAAAACAGGAAACAGCAGCAGTAACAACCACAAAGACTTTTTTCGTTTATATCTACACTCATGATCATCCTGCCAGACAATCGTCAGTATGGGCAAGTGTAGGTCTATTCCCTAAATAAGCAGGTTACCCAACATAGAGATGATCCTTAAATAATATTGTAGTGACAGTGTGTTGTAACTGTTGGAAAAGGCTAAGGAATGGGGTGGTATAGGGGAACTAATCACCTATTTCATTGAGATCTAATTTACTTTTAAGCCTAATTTGCACATTGAAAACTACTGATGAACACGGCCTTATCAATTTCTAGATTTCCAAGAGTAGGTTTAGACTAAACTTATCATCTGAAAATAACTTGATATGTTCAGAAATCAAAAAGCTTCATGCCCATGTTCAAATGTACTTTTGTTTTTAACAGCTATATAACAAAGTTTGAGTCAATCTGCTCAGACATTTTGCTTGATTTATATCAGAGTTGGACTTGATGCTAATAAACATATTTCCCACTTTGAGATTCAATGAGTTGATTATAGGAAATTATTTGAGCTGCTGTTTTGATGTCTTCCACATTATTATAATTATTATTATTTTAGTGATTTCACTGGTTTAAAAAACTTCCACTATTTTTAAAAATTTAATCAGATTATTTGACTATTTGGCCACCGAAGTCCTTTCCAAATCTGAGATCCTGTGCTTTTGTGAATGATCTCATCAAGAAGTGGATAGAACACTAAACCTAGATTTAAGAAATTAGAGTTCAAATGTGGCCTCCAACGTTTACTAGCTGTATACCTCTGTTATTTAACCTTTTTGTTTTAGTTTCCTCAACTGTAAAATGGAGATAACAATCGTGCCTCTCTCACATGTTTATTATAAGGATCAAAGGAGATATGATTTTTAAATCACTTAGCACTGTGCCTGGCACATAGTAGGCTCTCTATAATTGTTTTATTTCCTTTTCTTCAAACCCTTTCCCCTAATCTCAATTCAAAGTTCCTTAAAGTATCATAAAATCACAAAGAATGCCCTAGAAAACCAAAAACTTGCCAGTAATATCCACCCCAGTATTACTTTTGAACACATTGTCAGACAGGAGAGGGGTGGGGAGGGAGAGGGGGAAGGAGAGAAGGAATGAGGGAGAAAGGAAAGGAGGAAGAGAGGAGGGGGAAGGAAAGAAAAGAGAGAGAGGGAGGGAGACAAAGACAGAGGGACAGAGAGACAGAGACAGAGAAGGTGGGAGGAAATAATCTTTTTTAACAACCAATAATACATAGGGAGGTTTTCAAGGGTCACTTTTTCCATTGTAGTACTTTGCTTTTATTTGCAGGTCCCTAGTAGCTATATTTAGTTTTATCTTAGATTTAGCTAATCTTATCACTTGTCAGTAATAAGCCTTTAGCCATCTAGCTCTGGTTTGGGGCTCTGCACGAAATTCAAATCAATAAGCATTTTTAAACATCTCATCCAAGCATCATTGTAGGTACATGGGATATGAAGACAAAATTACGACATCTCTTTCTTTAAGAGAACTATATTATATTTTCTTCCAGTTTCGGCCTATTAAGGGATAGAAATGTGGCACTATTTTAAATAATACTAAGTAAATTATGATTGTAGTTACAGAGAATATATGTTTATATAGCTATCTATACTTTATTTGTATATCAATCTATATGCATATATCTAATTTTATTATATACACATAAATATAGTTAGCTAGCTATATATCCATATGGATATTTATATATTCATATATGGATGACTTTTTCATTGGTATCAGAAAATCCAAGGTATGGTAGTTCATTTCAACAATTTCCCTTCAACTTAATTCTTTGAAGAGTTTTTTGAAATATTTTTCAAGGTTCACAGTCATTTCCCTTCACAAAGATGTTTATTTATGTGTGCATTGTCTTTCTGTGTCTTTGTCTCCATTTATGTAGACATAGTTATAAAGATGCATACATATTTCAATGGGAGCCAACCCCAAATTTCTGGAAATAGAAAACCTCTGAAGGCCGTGGAAAATTTTGGAAACAAATAAGTCTATACCGAAGCTGACATTTTTTGGTCATCATTATCATTCACTATCATTTTATGACCACATAGTTTCTTATCATCTGTAGACATCATTTCCCTTATAAAATAGAAGCTATGGCACTCCTATAATGGACTTTCTGATTTAAAATATGGACCCTCTTTATTCACAATCATCCTTCTTTAACAATCTCATCATATAAACTGTTTCCATAATCATAATAAAATAGTCCAATTTCCCCTTCTTAGACTAACACAACACAGACTGCTGAAAAAATGTAACCCTTACGCTGGTACAATTTTCCACTTTTTCAGGTAACTAAATAAGATGGAAAACATCAGCTCTACCCTTGTCAGGCAGAGACTTCTGAAAACTGAGCATTCAAGTAAGCAAAACTAAATTAGTTTTTTAAAACCCATCCTAGATAATAGCAAATAAGTTCTCATGACAAATACTCTTCAATTTTTACACTTGTTACTTCTCATTATTTTCTTAATGTGGCTCAAATGAGGTAAATATTTAGGACTAAATGAAAGAAATATCGTAGAAGGCCATTATTATAGTGGCACAGAATTTTAAGTATATCTTGATATTTTCATGAGCTACTTGAGCAAGTAGAAATGTCACGAGGTTCAATAGATCATAGATTCAAAAACAGAAGTACCCTCCTAGGTCATGTAGTGTATCTCCCCTCTCTACATACATACTTTAAAAAAAATAGATGATGCATTGAATTGCCCAAGGTAACATAGTCAATAAAGGTCAAAGATAGGATTTGAACCCAGGGCTCAGGCTTCTCAGATACTGTACTTTTCACCATACCATGTTGCCTTCCTATTGAGCTAAATAAAGAAGGGACTAGTTACTTAATTAGGCCAAGCACACAGAAAAATGTCTGTTGGTGGAGTGAGGAGAAGTAATTTTAGGGCATTGAGGGATTGATAATGAAATTATCTGCAAGAGGGGAAGATATAAAAGACTTCATAAGAAAATAAAATTAAATATTAGACATTAATGTTTCTGAAAAATTGGAAAATACTGGTATCACCATATGTGCACGTTTTTCCATCTCCATAAACTTTTTTTTTAATGAGTATAATCAACATGTACAATTAAAGGCCATCTTTCTGATGGAAACTGGAAGGGATTTGCAAATGGTATTATGTAGCAGATGACGTGTTTATGGTCACACAATGAACTAAAAGATATAAACAACATCAGATCCCTACTGTGCTTTCTGTTTGTTGCTTACGAAAGGGCATTTGGCCCCAGGAGAGCAAATGTCAATGCTTTAAAGTTTCTTCTCATGTAAAATGTCTCTCATGAATGTTTCAAAATCATGCAAAATTCATTGAAAGAGGTAATAATGACAAAACTTTGGTTTGTTTCTTATCAAATGAGGCATAAAATAGGATACAGTATTTGCTCTCAAGGTATTTGATACCATCTTAGAGAATATTCTCTGGGGAAATCAAATTAAATAGGTGTTTTATATATATATATATATATATATATATATATATATATATATATATATATATATATATATATATATATATATATATATATATATATATATATATATATATATATATATATATATATATAATGAGGGCTTCCAGATGCTATTGTTTGGGGTAAAATGGTGCTGATTGAATCAAACCAAAAAATCTGGGAAGCACCCAGATGAAATCCTTGATTACACAAAAAAATTCAGAATAACTATCTGCTAGGTGAGATCCAAATGGATAAAAAAATCTATTATCTATATTACACACACAGTGGGTTGTACAACCTATAGAACTGCTCCATCAATATTTGTATTTTGGATGAACAGTGTGAATAAATAATGAGCTGACCCCAGAACAGAATATAAGGAAAGGTAAGGCCTGAAAGGTCTTTGAGAAATTGTGTAATATATTTTGATATTTTTAAGCTTCATACTGAAATAAGGGCCCTTCTTTTCACAATATCCTTCCACAAATGCTGTGTCAACATGAATCATGGAATACTATATTTTCCAAAGAATTCGAGCCATTAGGCAATGAGTACTTGGTTTTGGATCCTGCTCTGCCATTTACTACTTGCCTAACAGAAGCTACTTAATTTTCATGGACCCCAATTTCTTCTCTATAAAATGAAATGAGTGGACAAAATTGTATCTACATTCTCTTCAATCATTTTGTTATCTTAGGACCCAGAAGCAATTACTAGACTTTAATATACTTTCTATCAAGAATTGTGAAAGAGAAGGAACATAAAGGATGCATGTGAAAAATATATGATCATAACGAAAGTGGGTTGGCAAGAATGAAGAATGGTCATTGGATAATCATACTTCATTAATACATATACAGTATTAAGAGAACTAAGGTTTGTGGGCTATTGTGGGGAATTTATGGAGTTGATATGATTAAGAGTCATACAAGATGAAACAACATAGTTTGTGAACATGGAGAGAGTATGCAAACTGATGAAATCATGGAGCAATCAAAATAAAATACCAATTCCTAGCATTATATTAGTGGCTATCAATGCATTGGACATTAGCATTAAATTAACATATCCGAGTCCAGTGTTTATTCTAAAAAATAAACAAAAACAAATAAAAACAAACAAAACCAAAACAAAACAAAAAGCACTAAGATCACTGAATTATTCAAGACTTGTTCTTTCTATGTTGTAGACTTTTCTAGGAATGGCAATTGGTCCAGAAATCTACTGAGCGGTCTTACCTAAGAAATCAGCAATGCAACCTTTTTGTGAGAAAATCTAGGCACTTGTGAAATCCAATCCTCAAAAGGAACATTAAGCTGCTCTGATACCAAGAAAAAGGCTAAAAGGGTTCAAGTCTCATCAGTGAGATGGCATGATATCATTCTCCCATCTTAAGTATACCAGGACTCTGCAGTGTGATGGATTATTTGTTCCCATGAATACATATATAGGAATAGAATAAGAAAGCAATGAAGTTCTGAACTCAAATCCTAGTTGTGATTGAAAGAGACACAGGAAAAATGCTTTTGAATTTTCCATCAATTCTGGGCTTTCCAATTTCTAAGGATAATGAAAATACTAGTTGAGAATAGTCTTGTAAACTACACCAAAAAGTTTCCTCTGAACTGTAAAATCATCAGAACTTCTACATTGGGGCAAATCTGAAATTTATATTAATTTAGATGATTTTTAAAAGGAAATTCTTATCCTTTGTGATACTTTGTTGATTCATTGATGCACAAAGTAATAATGGAGCAGATATTTTCTCAAAAAACATTGAAATAGGCAATGAAAATTATTTAAGGGTCCCTTTAGCAGAGGATAGGATGGAACAATGCCCCAGTGCTATGACTTAATATGTGTGAAGAGTTCTGTCTAGTAATGTACGTTAACCATTTTTCTCCAATTTGCCATTTTAAAGAAATAAGAGCTAATATAACTTGCCTATTATCAACCTGTATATGTTAGAGGTAGGACTTTAAACTCAGATTTTTAGTTTATCACCCTGCTTTTCATATTTATGGGGAAATGAATTTGAGGTAGCATGATTTAAAAAAATAGCTTATACATGTGCATTCATTTTTTTAATATATTTCCATGTGAGTCATCTTAAGAGAGAAAAATCAGAACAAAAGGGAAAAAACATAAGAAAGGGAAAAAATGAAGGGTAGAAAAAAGATGAATAGAGTATATGTTGATCCACATTCAGTCTCCATGGGTCTCTCTCTGGATATGAATGGCATTTTCTATCCAAAAAATTATTAGAATTGCTTTGGATCACTGAATTGCTGAAGAGGACCAAGTCTATTAGAGTTGATTATTATATAGTCTTGCTATTGGATAGTATGAATTAAAAAAAATGTAGCATACAAATTATTGTTCAGCAAGCCCAGAACTCAGCCTGAGTGCTCTTGGAATCTTCCAGTATAGCTCCAGAACATCTATGATGCAGGGAAAAAGTGTGGGTTTCTGAGAACTCCATTAGTGCTGAAAATCCCACTGAGGATGATTTAAAATCATAATGAATAAAAGCTGTGGAGACTAGCCTGTACGGAGCAATCTTGCAGAGGATATCAAGGATGGACAAGAAATGACCTGCTATGTTTTTTCCATCTCAAACTCCCATCACTCTGAATTTTAGTTACATCCCAATGTATTATTTATCCCAGAGCCTGATTCTTTCAGTTTGTTCCAAGAAAAATGTTTTTGAATCATTGAGTAAACATGAATTTTTCATCATAATACACTTGCATTTGCTTTGCTCCCCTCCCACTGTTCTCAATCTCAGCGATATTCAGTTTCTTCATCTGTAAAATGGTATGATAGTACTTTCCTCAGCAAATTGCTGTGAGAAAACTGCTTTGTAGATGTTAGAGCACTTTACAAATGAGTTCTCCTTCCTTCTCTTTATTCACCATACTGGGGAAGCAGCATGGTAAAATGGAAAGGACATTGGAGTAAGAGACCTAAAACCTAAATTTGAATCCCAGTTTTATCATTTGCCACCTGGGTGATCTTGAACAAATTACTTCAACTCTTTTGGTCTCAATTTCCTCATATCCAAAATTGGGGAGATGCATGAACTTAATTTCCTCAAAGTTGCTTTTTAAATCTAAATCTGTGAATCCATGATTATTGACATCTTTTGTTGACTTTTACTGATAAGTCATTAGGATTTTTGAAACAAAAGGCAAGTCAACTAGTAGTATTTTTTGGGGGGGGTTTATAGAATTTATGTTTATACAGTTCTACAGGGTTAAATTTACATATGCCACAAATAATGGAGAAATGAAACAAAAATTGTTGCCCAGAAGGAAAAGATAAAATGGAAATAAACAGACATAACCAGGAGAAGAGGGAGAGGGAAAAATCATCATAAAGAGTCCTCTGAAAGGATGGAGTCTACCACTGTGTTTTACAAATGATGAGGGGAGTTGACAAATAACCAAGAGAGGTGAATTTTTTCACTTCCATCTCTTTGTCTAAAATGTAGGCAGCATTCAGACATAAATCTCCATTAGCAAAGTTTATTGTCAGGTTGGAAAGATGTGTCTATCCTTTGGAAATTCCTTAAGCCTTTGTACATTCTTATGCAGGAGTAAAAAACATTGTACAAAGCCTGATTTTCATTCTGTCAGTGGAACCCTGGCAAAAGAAAATAAATCATATAAAAAGTGGTTAATATCCACTTTATCATGAGATCTTAGAGTGAAGGTTAGAAATAACTTGAGAGGACATCTATTTCAACCCTGACATTTTACAGATGAGAAAACTGAGTCCCAGGGAATTAAGTGATTTGCCCTGATTCACAATAAGCAGTAAATAGTATAGCTCTTATTTGAAACGACATCCTGGGCTCTAAAAGCACTGCTTTTCCCACAATACTTTGCTGCCTCTTATATAAGGATAAATAAATATTTGCTAAGTAGAAACTATGGCCATGATGTTATGCTAGGCTCTGGAAAGCTATATGGGTGAACAAATCGAAGTACCTTCCCACAAGAATCTTATAAATTAATTAGAAAGAGAAAAATATACCCTAGAAAGGATAACTATCAATTCAGTGGAATATATTAATGTTGGTGATGAGTAGTGAGAGGGAAGAATGCTATAGGAATTTGATTAGATAGATAGATAGATAGATAGATAGATAGATAGATAGATAGATATAGTTAGATAGATAGATAGGTATGTATAGATAGATAGATAGATATGGATAGATATATATGGATAGATAGATAGATAGATAGATAGATATAGATAGATAGATAGATAGATAGATAGATAGATAGAGTTAGATAGATAGATAGATAGATAGATAGATAGATAGGTATAGATAGATAGATAGATATGGATAGATAGATATGGATAGATAGATAGATAGATAGATATAGATAGATAGATATGGATAGATAGATAGATAGATAGATAGATAGATAGAGATAGATAGAGATAGATATAGCAACAGTTAAGGAGGTTCAAAAAGGTTCCAAGACTGCCCAATCAGATGATGATGATAAAAAATAAAATCAGAAAATACTGGTTTCCATCTAATTTAACTTGGCAATACTTCATATAGAAATAACTATAAAACTGAAAATAATATGTTAATTTTTTATTTACTTCTATATACTTGGGTTCTTTTCACCTCTGTAGTAACATGACAGAAAGCATGTGGTCTTTATAATGTTTTAAACAAAGCCCCAAATAATTTGGTCCCAAGATGGAGAAAACCCAATTTCTAATTCAAAGTCTATTTGATCATGGAATGTGTTTTCTATAGGATGCGTAGACTTAGGATATAGTAGAAAAGAAGGTTAAAAGGAAAGTTCTATTTTTAGAAGGCTAAGAAGACATAGTCCTTATGTATTACAGAATCACAGAACTTCAGAGATTGAAGAAATGTCAAAGAGTATCTAGTCTAACCAGCAAGAAAAAAAGAATCTCTCTGTACTTTACCTAGGAAGTGGTCATCTAATTTTTTTTCTAAAGATGTTCAATGAGAGAGAACAACAAGAGCTCACTATCTCTTTAGGCATTTCATTTCACTTGGGGATTCTTCTAGATCTTAGAAATGTTTGTTTCTTTCTTTAAAAGAGCTTGAATTCCCAATTTTGTGACTTCTATCAATTGCTTCTACCTCAACTTTTCTAGGCTAGACAGGACAAATCTTTACTTTTTCCTGATCACTGTCTACAAATAAAGTATCATATCTCCATCAGACTTCTCTCTTTCAGATTAACATCCCAGTTTCCTTCAACCCAACCCATCTGGAAGCTGTTCCCTGTCCTAGTTCCTTTACTCTGCATATTCCATAGATAATCAGTAGCCTTTTGAAAGCTGAGTGCCCATGTTCAACTGCATTGCCTCCTTGCTTACATCTCCTTGAAAGGAGTTTAGCAAAACATTACTTGAAATCTCTCAAGGTGAGAATATTTATTAGTTTAATACATTTGCTATCTGTTAACAGATTTCCTGTAGTTTTGATAAGGAATGCTAAATTCATCATCTTGAGCTAAAGCACTTAGTGCTCTCTAGTATGATGTAGTATAAAGAGCAGAGATGTGGTCTCTATCCATTAACACTTTTACTTATTATTTCAAATGTTTTAAAGTTCCAGTTCATGTTTATAAGTAGCTAATAAACAAAATGTTTTATTTGAAATTCATTTATGCTCCCTACGCACTCAATTTTCAATTAAATTCAATTTAAAAGTCACGACAGTCATGTCAAGTAGTGTGCTAAGTGATGGATGCATATAAAGAGAAAAAGCAAAACTGTCCCTTCCTCCTAGAATACTATGTATTCCTGAGAAAATATCACATGTGATAAATGAATGTACAATAAAAATAATATAGATACAACTATATATATATATATATATATACTATTTATATATAAAACAAATAGAAAATAATTAAAATAGAAGATGCTAAAAAATGGGGAAATCTTGAAAGGCCTTGGGTGGGAGATGATTCTCAAGGATTAGAGCTAGAAATACCAAGAGGCAAAAATGAGGAGGAAGAGTATTGCATATGATTGAGTTCAATGGAATAGAGAAAGGAAATGGTATCTCTTGCCCAGGGAATGGTAATTCAGTCATTTTTGTAGAAATATGGAGTACATGAGGGAAAAATTATAATAAGTCCAGAAAGATAAATTAGAAATAGAATTATGAAGCTTTTCATTAGACTGCCTATAGACCAAATACCTTTTTATATGTCAATTAGATTCCAAATCCAGTTAATCTACCTGTGCAAGATAGAAGAATAAATATAATATACAAATAGATTTAAAGAATAGGAGTAACTCAATAGATTATCCATCTTTTTCATATTCCAAACAACAAATATCTTTCTTCTACGTTTTTTTTCTTTTTTCTTCTATATCTCCCCTTTTCCCCTCCCCTGCCCTGTACGAATTGTTTAGCAAATTTCCTTAGGGTGGTTATGAATCTCAAATCCAGACCACTTTTAGTAAATAGCTACTTGTTACTTAATTCCCAAGTGAGCAAAGTGAATGACAGATGTGACAAACCCAAAAAATTCACTTTGGGGACCTGAGCAGTGTTTTCATTGATCCTTTCATTGATCTTGTGAAACAAACAAAAATCCATGTTTTAACAACAAACAATGTGGTCTTGGAGGTACTAGATGACTACAGGTCATAGAAAATCATGTTCTCTAAAGGAATCAAAATTGACAACGTTACAAAACTTCATGGAAAAAAAAAGATACATTGGGGATAGAGAGTAGAAGTCAGTTGTACTACTTTGATTTTTTTTTTTTTTTTTTGTGCACAGGAACTCAGAGGAAATTGTGTAGCATAGAAGAAATAAGAGCTCTTTTGAGTTATTGAAATATGCAAAATAAGAATAAGGAAATTAAGATGAGCAAAGACAACTTAGATTGGAAGTCCTGCCAAAAGCTCACAGATACCTCTAGGAAATGATCACTCACAAAAAAAATAGGATATAAAACTACAGCAAAACATATTAAAGATCTATTAATATCCTACTTCTAATGCTTGTTTGCTTTGGAGGAATTGTTTTACTTTTATGGAAGTGTTAGAAAGAAAAGGAATCATTAAAAGTATGTATGTTTGGGAAAGGAAATGGATGCATTATGGAGTATGAGGGATGGAAGAGAAGCTCATATGCTTCCCTGTTACCTACAGGATGCACTTAATCAAACTGGGAGCGTCCTCCATGGAGAGGGTGTGAGAGGCTATAGAAAAAGATCAGAAGGCATCAACTGGTTACAATCCACCATAGGATTGTACTTCTGTCAATGGAATCATCTGGCTTTTGATTTTTTTAAAGGGACTGAACTATAACTGGGAAATATCACATGTGAACATAGATATTATCTTTCTTTCATTATATTTCAATCTTTGTAATTTCTCATTTAAAATAGTTAGAGTATGTTAAAATGTATGAATGAACTTTGCTAGTATTCAGTCAATAAATGAAGGAGTCTCCCTAATATTTTCTTTCATCTTCACAAATACAGTTTGCTGCTGAACTCCACTGATTCTTGTCCATCTTGTTCATGAATGTGCAGAGACTAGGAGGCAATGTACACCAAGTGTCAGGCAGCCCACATCCTAGAGGACAGAAGAATGACTGGTGGGAACCAGGAGAGCAATTTTAAGTCTTATTCTAATGTTCTTAGATTCTGAAAGAAGTTACCAGATTTTATTTGTTTGTTTTAAAAAAAATCATGAGATGAAAGTATCATAGATATTGGAGCTTGAAGAAATGTTTATAGTCCATCTAATCCAAATCATCAATTTTCAAGATGAATAATGGAGACATTAAATAACTTAGCCATTGTCACAAAACCTACAAGTATCACAATTAGAGTATCAAACAGGCTCGAAGTTCCTATCTATAACACCTTGATGCCTTAGGAGGACCATCCACATTGGCTCCTTCTTTTCCAAAGGGCAAGTTTATTAATTTTTTTTCTCTCTATCTCTGTTTTTCTTTCTCTCTCTGTATGTCTGTGTCTGTGTCTGTCTGTCTGTCTCTATCCATCTCTCCTATTTTGCTTTTTCCCTCTGTTGAGACTGAAACATTCAAAATTAGGAACTCTTAAATTTGGAGTTGTTGAAGGGTAGCTAGGTGATGCAATGGAAAGAAAACAAAGTCTGCAGTCAAGAAAAACTGAAGTAAAATCCAGCCTCAGACACTTCCTAGCTATATCACCCTGGGCAAGTCACTTCACCTGGTTTGCCTCAGTTTCTTTGTCTAAGGAGAAAAAAATTGGCAAAATACTCCATCATCTTTGCCAAGAAAATCCCAAATGAGATCACTGAACAACAGGAAACTTGGGAGTTTTCCATGAGGTAACGTTCAAAGTTTTTGTTGCCCCAGAAATCTCTCTTCTCTGTTACAATTCCTAGGGAATTCCAAATCGTCATTCTCCCCATGGATGGTTGAGCTTCAAGAAGAAATTTATTTCAATTTCCTTTTCAAGATGGGTGCAAATGTTTTGTAAATCTAGAGCAAGGCATCCTTGTGATTTCTATCAAGGAGGGAGGGAAAGCAGAGAAATCCTTCTCCTTCTCCATATCCCCTGAACTAGATAAAGGGAGATGAGTATTCCTCAAAAACTCAGTCTTTCTTCTAAAGATAACTGCCTCAAAATGAGGCTAGCTTGCTTTTTAAAGTCCATAAGGATTGTGATTGATTCTCATTTATCCAATCATACCTTCCCTGTGCCCCAGAAGATGTGATCATCCAATGCCCAATGCCTTATGACACTATCAACTTGTTTAAGTAACTTCTTTACACCCTCCTAATAGCATATTTAGGCAAACTCCATAAGACGATCAGGTATTGCTCTAATATTACTTTTTTACTATAGAAAGAAATAGAAACTAATTTTAATAAGCAAAATGTTTTTTTTGGGCAGAGAAAAATAAAAATAAACTGTGAATACTTATTTATTCATTTTCCCCTTCAAAAAATATAGAATCATATATTTAGAATGCAAAAGAAAACTTAGAAGGCACTTAGTAAACCCTCATTTTTTCCAGATAAGGAAACTGAGACCCATAGAAGTAAAACAATTCCTCCAAAGCAAACAAGCATTAGAAGTAGGATATTGACGGAACTTTAACATTTTTTGCTATAGTTTTATATCCTTTTTTTTTTTTTTTTTTTTTTTTTTTTGTGAGTGATCATTTCCTAGAGGTATCTGTGAGCTTTTGGAAGGACTTCCAATCTAAGTTGTCTTTGCTCATCTTAATTTCCTTATTCTTATTTTGCATATTTCAATAACTCAAAAGAGCTCTTATTTCTTCTGTGCTACACAATTTCCTCTGAGTTCCTGTGCACTAAAAAAAAATCACCAATGGGCAGCCAACATTCTGGTGCTGAGGGATATCTATTATAAACCTTTAATTTTGAATTGAGAAAATCAATAACAGAACGTTAATGGATTTTCACCACTTTTATGAAAGATTGGCTAGGCATATTCCTTCCTTTAAAAAAAATCCTGGGAAGGGTCATAGTTGACTACAAACTGAATATGAGTTGGCCAGATAACGTCATTATGATATGATGATTCTGCAAGGTATTGATAAGCGTATAATGTTCCAAGTCTAGAATGTATTTTTCTGCTAAACTCAGCATAAGTTAGACTCTTATAAGGATATCCAGATTTAATCACCACACTTTAAAAAGGACATGGAGAAATTGGAAAGAATCCAGAGGAGAATTACAAAAGGAATGAATGAGATTGAGGTCATTTGAGGAAAGAAGAGGGGTGGTTAAAACCTGGAGAAGAGAAAGCTAAGAAGAAATTTCAAGTACCTTACATAATAGGTTTACATGAGGGAATTACTATCCAACTATTTTCGATTTCCATTAAAAATGGAAGAAAAAATTGATTTCAATGTGAGGAAAACGTATTGGATGTGAAAGTATTAAGAATACTGGGATGGACAGATGCATGTGTGGAATTACGAAAAACACGAGAAGTCATTAAAAACTGATGCAAAATGAAGAAAACAGAACTAGGAAAACAACATAAATTACAGGCCATTCGTGGGTAAAAAAAAGCAATAATAAATAATATCAAAACAGATTAATTGCAACGATAAAGCTTAATTCTGGAGTGGGGTTAATAAAGAGTAGAAATCCTTCTCCTTGAATGGTGGAAGACAAAAGATCTGGGATTTTGTAGCTGTCATCACTTCAGTCTTTTGGGTAGTTTATTTTCCTTACTTCTTTTTCTTTATTACAAGGGAAAAGTCAGTGTATACGGGGATCCTTTCCTTTGCCCTGGAGGGATGACTGTCATGTGTAAGAAATACATCCTTAGCATGTAATTTTAAAGATAAGGTCGGACACTAGGATGGATAATTAAGGACAACTGTGATGATCTTGGGGAAAAAGAAAGAAAGAAAGGCAGAAAAGCATTTGTTCTTTATCTCAGGGAGTTTATTTATCAGATGGTATGCGATGTCTTCCAGTGCCAATGTTATTTTTATGTTATTAAAAAAAAAACTAAATTAATCTCCCCTCCCTGATCTGCTCCTCTCCCTCTATTAAACAGAAGCCTAAATAGTCAGATTTTTCTTAAAAAAGAAGATAAATTAGTAAAAGATTTTTGCAATTGCTTTATTTAGCTTCGTGGTCATTCTATATTTGAATATAAATTGTCTTTTTTTTTTCTTTCTTTCTTTCTTTCTTTCTTTCTTTCTTTCTTTCTTTCTTTCTTTCTTTCTTTCTTTCTTTCTTTCTTTCTTTCTTTCTTTCTTTCTTTTTTAGAGTAAGGGATATCACTTTCTCTACCTTAGCTTTTATGATGTCTAATATACTGTTATACAGACTTGATTCCTACTCCTTCCACTGTGATAAGAAGGAAACTATTAATAGAAATAATACAAAATATAAGTATAATAGAGACAATACTTAATTTCTCTATGACCCCCCCCAGGTCAGTAACAAGGATCTCTTCTCAGAATTGAGTACATTGCCCTGAATCTGGTCCCAGCCAATGTTTGTATTCTGGGAAAATTGTGTTCCAGTGTTATAAAAACTCTATAGTGACCTGAAACCTAGACTTTGGAAATGTAGCCCTGGAGAAACCTATTAGGACGCCAAGGGAACAAGAACAAGAAACAAGGCTTATAACTCCTGCAAAGTTGATGGCAAGCCCTCTTCTCTTCCCTTTTCTTCTAATGACTCTCCTGCCAAACTGAGCTGAGTTAATACAGCCTCCAGTGACTTCACCTCTTGGCCTCAATCATATTTGTGCAAAGCACTGAGTTTTCAGACTGGGCAGTTTGGGGAAACTTTTTATATGATATTGGCTTAGAAAGTCCCCAAACACCTTCATTTGCGTGACTAGGTTCACAAGAAATGGAGAACTTCATTAAGCTATAAACAACACAAAAAATTGGACTTAACTAACATGCAGATATCTAAGTGATGGAATAAATTGGTCAATGTTCTGGCTCAGGGAAAATAAGCATCTTAATATTTAAATTCAATTTGTATTAAAACAGAGTTCATAAGGATCTCAAATTTCAATTGCATTTTGGTCCAAACCTTGAATTTGAACTTAACCTTCATTAATTTCAAATAATTCAAGCAAATCTTTCCTCAAGCTTTACTCTGAAAACGGAACCATAATTAGGATGGGAGGACTTGGGATTTGTCCTCGGGGAACCAAAATTTAGAGAAGACAAACATTTTAGAGAGTAACTTTAAAATATGATCCATCAAAAAGAATGTTGCAATTACATTTACATTTTGATAATGCTTCATCTCCTTCAGCAGCATGGGAACAAGTTCAAATCTCAATGAACATTTATGAAGCACTTACCGTGTGTCAGGTATTGTGTTTAACTTTTAGTCAGCAAGAGTAATTAAACCAAGAAGGTACCAAATTGCATACTTCGGTGATGTAAAAACGGTATAACTGTATAATAGTACAGCTAAGAATTTCTGTCTTTTTAACCACACCTTGATCTTCTCTTCCTATTCACTTCTTACTTGGAGCAGTAACCCAAAATACTTTCAAGTAGTGCTCTGCTTACTGGTGCTTTAAGACCTTTGTCTCCTCATTCTTTGCCAAAATGCAGTACCCCATAATCTCTACTCTCAATTAAATTTGTCTTTATTGCTTGCATTGTTCTAAACTATCAATTATAAAGTTGATCTGAGGACACATTGCCCTGGATCTCAAAATTGATAGCTGTGAATCTTCTGTGAATCGACTTCCTAAGAAGCAAATAAGAATTTCAGTCCTTTAGCCTTCATTTTTTTTTTCATCTGGATATATTTTCTATCCATATCTGCCTATATGATATCTCTCACATCTATTCCTTTCTCTCCACTCAAAGATAACTACTCTAGTTCAGTCACCTTCCCCAAAGATCTAGAAGAGGCTAGAGTTTCCTAATTGATTTATCTACACATAATCTCTCTTCAGCCAATTTCTCTCATTTTTAAAAATTTATTTAGAATTATTTTCCACAGTTTATATGCTTGAGTAATTTTTTTTGTAATATTATCCCTTGTATTCATTTTTCCAAATTATCCCCTCCCTCCCTCTATTTCCTCCCCCTGATGGCAGGTAATCCCATACATTTTACATGTGTTACAATATAACCTAGATACAATATATGTGTGTAAATCCCATTTTCTTGTTGCATGTTAAGTATTAGATTCTGAAGTAGTAACCTGGGTAGATAGACAGTAGTGCTAATATTTTACATTCACTTCCCAGTGTTCCTTCTCTGGGTGTAGTTGTTTCTGTCCATCATTGATCAACTGGAAGTGAGTTGGATCTTCTTTATGTTGAAGATTTCCATTTCCATCAGTATATATCCTCATACAGCATTGAAGTGTACAGCGATCTTCTGGTTCTGCTCATTTCACTCAGCATCAGTTGATGTAAGTCTCTCCAAGCCTCTCTGTATTCCTCCTGCTGGTCATTTCTTACCAGCCATTTTCTCTTTTGCATAGCGATCGAAATGAGATTATTAAAGCATGGATCTGAGTATTTCACTATTCACTTTACAGGATTCCAATGACAGTATCTTCTGGCTGAAATTAAACGTCCTTAATAAGTTCTTAATAATCTTACTCCCACTTTTCTCCTCCATTTAATATGTAATATATGTATGAATATGTGTATCTATATATTTATATCTTGATTATCAATTCCTCAGTGTCTTAATAATTCTTCCTCTCCTCCAAAAGAAGCATAAGCCTCTTTGGTGTGTTATTGCTCTAGTCAACTGGATATTCTTCCGTACACTTTCCTTAGTAGAAAAGTAGCATGGTCCAGTGGAAAGAGCACTGATCTATACTGTGGATCTAGATTTTTACCATATAATTTATTTTCCATGTGACCAGTATGACATTTACCACCTACCTTAAGAAAAGTCCTCTCACTTTCCATCTACTTTATCATGCTGCTTAAATTTCCCTCTGGAATATCAGAATTGTATATCATTTACCTAGGTCCCCACTAGCCAACTATTTGTGTGCTTTTAAATGACTTACATAATAAGCGTGACTAAAGAAGCTCAGAGCTCTGTTCTTTTAATTTTCTTTTTCATCCTCTCCTCCACTTCCACAACTACCTATTGACATGGTCCCAATAGAAGCAGGTGATCATTTATGTAGGCTACCTGTAAACTTTCTCATTGAAAGTCCACCTGTGATTCCAAACACCTCCGGAGAGACTGTGCTACATTTTTCTTAGGGGTGGAATTTATAAAACCACACAATATTCTTCATTTTATCTCACAAATCTAACGAGAATCTTGTGACCAAAAGAAAACAACAGCTTACTAATTTAGCTTAAGAAAGCCTTCCTCTAACAGATCCACAGCTTCATAAATTTGTTTCCTATTATATTTCTTCCCATAACGCAGATGCCTGAAAATCCTGCATGTCTCTTGTTCATTTTCCTCGGTACATAACCCAATGTGTTCCTTACTTTCTGCTGGTTTTACCAGTACAGGAATATTTTATGAGTGGTCAATGGGTAATTCGTTGTGCTAACTACATGTATTTCTTTGGTGATTTCTATAGCTTTACTTCTGTTTCTTAATTATTTTTGTAATATTTGAAAGTTTTCTCATTCCCACAAAATAAGCCCCTTCATAGTAAGATTCTCACATTACTGTTTGCAGAAGACATGGTTCCATTTGCTTCAAGTGGAATATTCCTAAATAACAGTCATAATGATGCATGCTGGGAAAAAAAGAAGTGGATGAACAATATCTATTGTCCAGGCAATCATATTCAATTGAATGGATAAATTATAAACGTGTGTGTGTGTGTGTGTGTGTGTGTGTGTGTGTGTCTACAGAAGACAGACATTACAAATGGATAATGATTTAGGCCCATATTTACACAGAAGAACAGCGTCTTGGTTTGCCTTTGATAAATTATAAAAATCATTTTGATGACCACAGACTTCCTCCTGAAATAAAGATCCATCTTTACAAAACCAGTTTTCAGTGTAGCATGACTGTGTGTCATGGAATACTATAGTCTCTAAAAATGGAATTTAGTGTCTCCCAAAGGGCAATGGAGAATAAATTCTCATTTGTAGTTGTAGCAGGAGAAAAAAAAAGGAAAACAAATAGTGAATTACTCCTTAGAAGACTTTACATCCTTGCAGATTTAGCTTTTGTGGAGATTAGGCACTTCAACTAAGTACTCTTTTCTTGAAGAAATATTTATTTTGTTCTGTTGATTTTCTCTCCCTCTTTCATTTGGAATTATCAGGGGAATACAGTAGGGACCTAAAAATAAGAAGGCAGGTGTTCAGGAGACCATGACAAATTTAAATTGCTTGATTACCTCTCTGTAGTGGATGATTTGTTTTATTGTCTGAAATAACACAATTATGTGGCATTCCACTTCCATCCAGAGTTACCTCGAAGAGAAGAGAAAAGAATAAATTAAGCTCCTTTCAAGGACATTCTGGATAATAATTATATGAGAGGGCGAATGGGATTTGGAAGTTGGCAGGCCAGTTGAAATTTGCTGAAGAACCTGATAAAACATCCATCTTCGATTTAGGGATATCTGACTCAGCAAGTGTTGTTCACTAACGACATCCTTTAAAAGTGGTTAGGAGCATATTTGGGAGTAACAGCATCCTTTCCTGGAGAATGGCAGTAATGATGACTGTCATTTACATAGCACTCAATATTTGCATGGCACTTTACAGTCCTTATTCCATTCATTCTCATGACATAGCTGAGAAGTAGATACTCTTATTATCCTCATGATAGAGATACAGAAAAATGGGATGCAAGGAAATTTAATAAGTTGTCCAAAATTAAACAGCTCCAAATGTTTCCAGCTCTTCCCGTTATGCAGACATCCTCCTCTAGTGGACGTGGGAAACAAGCACAATTACCTTCCATTGAGACCTTCTCACAAGAAAGATAACATTTTTAATCATCATGGAGAACTTCCACCAAGGCAAATTAGAACTCTCTGTGAGTGAGAATGCTATGTTGTGATCCGCACCCAGTTCCCACAATCCTCTCTCTATGTGTAGATGGCTTTCTTCATCACTGAACAAGTGGATCTTTGCCATTTCCTTCTTTAGTTTTTTTGTTTGTTTGTTTGTTTGTTTTGTTTTGTTTTTTAGATGAGAAACTGAGGCAAGGAGGGTTGCCTAGATTCGAACTTGGAAAGATGAGTCTTCTGGATTCCAGGTCTGGCACTCTATCCACTGATCCCCCTACCTGTCCTTACCCTTGGGGAGTTTATATTGTTTTGTATTTATTCAAGCTTATATTGTGCTGTATTTATTCAGGTTTACACAGAAAAAGGGGTAAGAGTGATTAAAATTGACCTTCAAATCAGGAAGACCCGGATTCAAGCTCCATATTTGACAATTACTAGCTACATAACTTTGGGCAATGTTCTTAATATCTTGATACTTTTGACAACTGTCTAAATCTCCTGTAAATTTCAGAAAAGATGCCAAACTATATTGGAAAAGGAAAGTTCCTTACTATGAGCTCCCCAGACCAATGCAATCTCGGGTCCAACCTCTATCCCTTTCAGGTGTCACATACGGGATCATTTTCAGAGGTGGAATCTGGATCTGGGTAATTTTAACCCCAATCAACCAACTAGTATTACATACCACTCGCTGTGCTAGTGCTCCAGATAGGAACACAAAAGTGGAATCTTCCCTGATTTCAAGATGTTTATATTCTAATAGAGCAGGAGAGACAAAGTGCATGCACATTTAGGGCTAGGGTTAGAGCTGGAGGACTAGGGATAAGGTTAAACATATGAAGGGATGGGACACAGAGAGCTTTAGTAACTCCCAGATATTCTAGGATCATAAGTGACACAAAGCTGAGAGAGATAACAAAGCAATCCCATTATTGGCCACTGAGAGGGAAGAGTCACAGATTTAGTAAAAAGAAAAATCCCCTCTCACTGATTATCTGCTCTTTTACTCTTGTCCCATAAGCCTTTTCACTTTTTCCTTATATCTCAGTGTTTAATACACACATAGTGAGTACTTTATAAATGCTTCTTGAATAAACTAAATCATTAGTATTCAAGTGTTGAAGGTCTGGTGTTTTTAAATTAATTTAGCTGAAATCCCTCCCTCCCTTGCTGTCTCTCTTTCCCTGTCTCTGTCTCTCTTTTCCTCTCTGCCTTCCTTTCTCCTTCCCTCCCTTCCTCATTTTCTCTCTCCCTTCCTTCCTTCCTTCCTTCCTTCCTTCCTTCCTTCCTTCCTTCCTTCCTTCCTTCCTTCCTTCCTTCCTTCCTTCCTTCCTTCCTTCCTTCCTTCCTTCCTTCCTCCCTCCTTCCCTCCCTTCCTTCCTTCCTCCCTCCCTCCCTTTCTCCCTTCTTTCCTTCCTCCCTCCCTCCCTTTCTCCTTCCTCCCTCCCCTTCCTTCCTTCCTTCCTTCCTCCTTTGTTCCTCCCTCCTCCCTCCCTCCCTTCCTCCCTTTCTCCCTTCCTCCCTCCCTCCCTCCCTCCCTCCCTTCTCCTTCCTCCCTCCCTTTCTCCCTTCCTCCCTCCCTCCCTCCCTCCCTCCCTCCCTTCCTTCCTCCCTCCCCCCTCCCCCCCCTCCCCCCTCCCTCCCTCCCTTCCTCCCTCCCTCCCTTCTTCTTCCTCCCTCCCTTTCTCCCTTCCTTCCTCCCTCCCTCCCTCCCTTCCTCCCTTTCTTCCTTCCTTCCCTTCACTTGTCTGATTCTACAGTTTATCAACACTAAGTCTTTGACCTACTGCATTCCCTTCCTCCTTATATCACTGGTCAGCCCCCTCTTTCCAGGGACTTATTATACCCATGGATTTAGGGTGGATAGACACTCAATGGGCATTAACCCTACAGAAATTCAACATTTCTGAGCTCAAGTGATCCACCAGCCTTAGCCTCTTCAATACAAGGGATCATAAGCATATGTCACCCCACTGGCTGATCAGTTTTTTCTGTTAGACTGGGTTTAGAGCTAAAAGATACCTGTGAAATTATTTTGTCAAATCCCTCCATTTTGCAGGGGAAGCAACTTAAGCAACTTGTCCAAGATCACAGGGGCAGCAGTAACAGGGACACACTTTCAGGCCAGGTCCTCTCATTCAAGCACCAGCTCTCAGTCTTCACCTTTTAATATTATAGGTGCAGTAAATCATTCTTCCTCCTGGTACTTCTTTATTTCTAATAAAAGTTTGCCCCAGGGTATGTACCACATAAAATTTGTTATTGAAACCTTATCTACTAACCTTTAAGTTCCAGGCTTGTACCTAATTTCATTGCTTATTAAACCGTTAATTCAGGGCAAAATGTCTGGTTTAGGGGAAAGGGCTCTGGTCTTTGAGGGAGGAGAACAGGTTTGCATTCTAAGCCCCACCGCTGCTAAGCTGTAGGATTTTGAACAAGACCATTAATCTTTCTGGGCTTTTATCTGTCAGTCATACAACATCAAGTTTAGACTAGATGCTCTCCCAGTTCCTTCCAGCTCTGCCATACTATGATTTCATAAATTAGCCTTCTCAAAATGACAAAGACAGTCTTCAAAAGTGACTATTAAAAAACCCAGTCCCTTCTCCTTCAATATTAAGAACTATTTTAACATTATTTATCATAAATTGAGTAATGAATATTACTCCAATTAATTTAATTTGGTTTATAATTATTTATCTAGAAATAAAATATTGGAATGACATTTAAGTCCCTCCCTTTAAATCAGATGAGCCAAACCTGTGACCCACAAGCTGTGTAATGATCCACAACACTCCTAAATGTAGTCTGAATGAGATAATAATATAATGGGAAAATATTTCACATGATAAATAAAAATCCTATAAAGTACAGGAAGTGTTCATATATAGTTTTCAAAGTAAATTTGTGGCCCACAGAAATCATTATATATGATCTAGTGGCCCCCATTTCAACTTGTTTGCCAATATTCTCTATCTGAAGTAGGATTCTTTTTCCCTTTTATTCTTATTCATTTTATGCAAGCAGTATAATTATTAAGCTCAGTCATTGTGCTAAAGACTGAGGATATGAATACAAGAAAAAAAAAGACTAGAAGGATGATAGTGCTCTTGACAGTAATAGAATAGTTTGGAAGAGAGGAGGATTTAAGTGAGGGAAGGGCTTTGTTTTGGACTAAAATTGACTGTAAACTCATTTATTTTATTGGGTTTAGGATGTCTAAGGAACATCCAGTTCAAGATGTATAATAGGAAGTTGGAAACACAAGATATAAGGTAAGGAGAGAGGTTAAGACTGGATAAAGATGACACTTGAATCCTTGGAAGATGATAACATCACCAAGTATAATATTATAGAGAGATAAGAGAAAACAGCAGATAGAGCAAGGTAGTTAGTGGGAGTTACTTGATGAAAATTCATCACAGGAGACTAAGAAGGAAGAATTCGACAGATATAATCAGAAAAAAAGTGTCATGAAAAGATAGAGAAAAGATAATAATGAGAAAGAATCAAAGGATGCAAACAGTTAAAAAAAGAATGAGAATTGAGAACAGGAACAGAGATTTCCATGCTCAACCATCCCACAACATCTGTCCATGTTCTTTCACAAATTTGCCACATAGGAGAAAATTAACATATTGTAGGTATTTTATTTTTCCTGGTATTGTGAAAATATCAGTAAAGAAGTTGGATTATTTGCTTATTAACCCTTGCCATCTCTTAATGACCAGCTCATTATCTCTTTTGCTTATAATACTTTCTGATTATATTTTTTCCATATTTCTTCTTCCAAGTTCCTTATCTGTGATATATCACTGCTTGTTCATACCCAGAAGACACTTCTGTATTGTTCTTGCTGGAATGTTTATTTTTAATTCTTCAGAAACTGTGTAGTGTTTTATTATAACCATACTACAACACTGGTAAAAATTGGTATTTTAGAAAAGGGAAGGTATTTTGATTCTGGGAGAAGTTGGGGAGCATTGAAGGATCTCTGTAATTTTCTATAAGCAATTTATTCTGCTCTCTTCTTCCCTTTTAATTGTAAGAGCAGTTGATCTAAATGTAGCAAATGTCACAGCATGTAAATGCTGATGGCTCAATTCAATCACATGTGCATCTCTCTGTATTTTGTGTTCTGGACAATGAACATCATCCTTCATCTCCAATTTGTTTGACCGTTTCTTAGACATTGAGCAGCCAATAAATAAAACTGCTCCAGTACTTTTGAACAAATAGATCTATTTTAGTGGGTTTTGCTATTCGATATTTATCGTATGAATTGTTGAAATATGATTGTTTTGATAACTTTTTTGTACATGATGCTAAATTACATCCCAAAGAGGTTCTCTAGGTCTGCAATCCTACTAGCAACAAAAAGTGTACCCATTTCTTTCCAATCAACCAGAATTAGGCTGCATTGATTTTAATTATATTTTTGTTAATTTGGTGTGTAGTGATACCTCATTGCTATTGTTGTCAAGAGCTTCAATTATGACTGCACCTCTAAATCAAATGACTGAATTCCTAGGATGATTTCTTAAAATTACTGAAATAATACTATGTTAAATGGCAACATTAGATGACTATAAAAGAGCTTTCCATATACGTTCTCCTATTGCAAGACAAAAAGATTTCTCATAAGGCTAGATGAATTTATTAAATTTGCTCGACTCCTGAGTTTTTCCTCATTAGAATACTGAACTATGATCTGGGGAGACTCAAATTCATTGATTGATTCATTCAAAAGGTATTTATTAAGAAATTTTAATTTCATTAGCAATATTGAAAATTCAATTTCTTTGGTAATATGGAGAATACACAGTGCTCGGCTAGGTAGCATTGGGAATACAACTCAGGAAGGTGGAAAGAGTGATGAGTCTGGAGTCAGGGGACCTCAGTTTGAATCCTTACTCTGCTTTTTCACAGAATCTTAGAATTGGAAAGGACCCTAGAGATGATTTAATTTAACCTTTACATGAAAGAAATCCCCTCTATGACAATGCTAACAAGTGATCATCTTGCCCTAGTCAAAGGCTTCCAGTGAGAAGCACCCCATTAATTCCCAAGAAAGCTCCCTTCAGTTTCTGATAGCTTTATATAGCAAATTTTCCCTTGGATAAAATGAAAATCTACCTGTTTCTAGTTTTCTAGTATTCTTACTCTAATACCATCCCTTTAGTTCGACCTTTAGGTACAAGAAGAACGTGATCAATCCCTTTACACTTTATAGGCTGCCTAGAAGGCTGTTTAAATATGATCTCAGATATTTACTATTTGTGTAACGCTGTCTATCTCAGTTTCCACAACAGTAAATTGGGAATGATAATAGCACTTACTTCTCAGGCTTGTTTTACAACTCAAACATGGTACTTAGCACAGTACCTGCCACATCTCAGGAAATTGATAAATGCTTTTCTTCTGCCTTCCTTCAGGTCCTTGAAGATGACTTTCAAGGTTCCCTAAAGCAGGAGTTCTTTACCTTTTTTGTGTGTGTCATGGAGCCCCATGATGGCCTGCTGAAGTCTATGAACCACTTCTCTAGATAATGGTTTTATTTTATTCTATTTTTTGCAACTGAATTACTTTTATTTCTTGCCACAGTATTGATTAGAACTAATAAAAATGCACAAAAAGTCAGTATATATGAAGGAATTAGACTCTAAAATTGTCTTTAATTTATGGGTTTCCTACCTCTTTGTTCATATAATGGTGAATCATCTTTTTAAAGAATTGAAGGAAATATTAAATTTAAATTATAGGTTAGTGAGAATAAAAGATGCAATTTTCCTCCCATTCAAGTTTCTACAGTCCCTGATAACTATCCATAGAATTGTGGTAGTTTCTAGACCTCAGACTTAAGACTTTTGCCCTAGAAATTCTCTTTTTCAATATAAACATTCCCATTGTTTATGCATTCATCTCTCATCAACTTTTTCAAGATATGTTTTAATTTCTTGGTAATCTTCCTAAAAGGTGATGGACAGAACTGAACATGATTCTTTGTTCAGGACAAGGCATACAAGCAATTTCATTCCTTTCTTTGCTTCTGCATCCTATTTCTCTACTCATGCAGCCTAAGTTTGCATTATTACTACTACTACTACTATTATTATTATTATTATTATTATTATTAGTCTTCTGTGTTGTACCAGTATAACCTATTGGCTTTCAGTGCACTAACTGCCTTTCTGCACACATATGTACACCTATATCATAATTTTGAAAATTCTCCTTAACTATAATCTGTACATTGAGGAGCATTTACTTAGGAACATAACAAATACATTGAGAAAACATCTGGAAAGGATGTCTATGAAAACTGCTGTTCAAAGACAACCAATGAGCACATATAACAATAAAATTGACAGTATTTTTCAGATCGCTCAAAGATTGCTATGTCCCAATATACTGATACCTTGGTATATTCCAAAATGTTGGTATATCACATGACAGTTTTAGAAAGAAAAAATATATATTTTACCAAAGGAATAAAGGAGATCTGAGAATATCTGCAGGTCATAATAAAAAGAAAGAAAAAAGTATAAATTTCTCATCCAGACTCAAATGTTAATTTATTTTTAGGTTAACTGATTGGTTGTATATTTTGAGTTTGGTCTCTATTTCATGGCAGAAATGCTGTGGTAGATTCTGGTCTTGATCCCACTATAGATTGACCTTAAGCCTTTGACCTGTTTTGATCTGTGTCAAGTGATCCCCAATTTTGGCAGTTTGCCTCTCCATTCTACCCCTCCTTCTTTCAGGGTTATCACATCAAAGCCAGAAGATACTGATGTTTAATTAAGTGAATCCACTGAAATTCAGATCTACTTAAGTTCAAATCTTCTACTTATATCAACCTTATCTGCTAGTAGGCATTAGAGGTACAATTTCTCATGCACAGCAAATTAACACATAAACCAAAGCCAAACCAAACAAAACCTTTTGAAAAATTCTATTTAATGACCATTTATGTTCTCCTCTTCCCAAAATGAATTTCCTTATTAGTTATGGATAAAAGATATGTCTCATTCTGCTTTTACTCTGTTTTACTCTCTTGCCTCTCACTGTGCACTATTTACCATTACTGGTCTTCTAAAATTATGGTTTGTCATTATTTGCATTATAATTTTATAAATGAACTCTTAAAGCATCATCTCATCTGTTTCCCTCTCTGGACCCCTATTTTTTGGTGATGTGTACATTTCATGACAATAGATAATTGTTGTTTGCTTGATAGAGTACACTTAGAAATGGAGATCACATTCCCTACTAACTGACAAGGTCAGGGTCAAGACCTCACTAAATGATCATCATAGTTCTTTAATGTATTGCTACATTTTAGAATGGAAAAACTGATAACACCCATAAGGATGATGAATAGAAGTATACAATTTAATAGCAATAAAAATAAAATTTTTATAAAGTAACTTTTGAAATAGGAAATAGAAACACAGAAGCTAGAGATGGAGGACAGAAGTCTTCAAGCATTCGATAAGTTGCTATGTTGAAGAGAAATTAAATTTATTGTGTTTGACTCTGAAAGGGAAACTAAAAGCTATAGATAAGAGATTAAGGTAAAGAGATGGAGATAAGTGGGGAAAAGAGGGACAGAAACAGAGGAGAAGAAGAAAGAGAGAGAAGAAGGAAGAGGAGGAGGAGGGGGAGGAAGACAAGGAGGAGGAGAAGAAGAAGGAGGAGGAGGAGGAGGAGGAGGAGAAGAAGGAGGAGGAGAAGAAGGAGGAGGAGAAGGAGGAGGAGAGATAAGGAGAGGAAGAGGGAGGAGAAGGAGACAAAAACCCAACTAGACAAGGAAGAAAGAGAACAGATTTAGTGTTAGACCCCTTTTCCTAAGTCTTTGAAGGCATTTCTCTTCTTCCTCTTGTGTCTCTATTTATAGCAGGGCTGGGGCTATCTAATTCTAGACCAGAATCCTTTGGTATATTTGGGCTAAGGTCACCACAGAAAAGGATGAGCTTGAAGTCTTTCTCTAAATTGACCATTTTGTGGCCCTGCCAATGATATTATAAAGATTCAAGTGGCCGTTGGCAGAAAAAAAAGTTCCCACAATAATCCTGAAAAACTTAATGCCAGAATATGAGAACTTGGATGGAATCTCAGATAATACTGAGTGACTCTCCTCCCAAATACTCCCATCCCGATCTTCTTATTGTGGGGAAAAAAGAATGGTCTTGAGTTCAAAAGATACAGGATTAAATTATGACTAACCAGCTAAGTGGTCTTGAGCAAATCATTTTCCCTTCCTATACTTCAATAATATGATTAGGAGAACCCATCATCTACTTGTTTCAAGAGCAATTGTGAATGAAATACTTTGTAAGCCATACGATTCTATAGGAATACGAATTATTCTTATTAACAATTGGAAGACCAGTTTTTAGAAATAATATTCACTTTGTTCTTATATAAATTGAGTTAGAAAGTTTTAGGAACATTGCATAATGAAGAGAAATTATTTACTAATTCTCCATGGAGATACATTTTGCATCTGAATTCTGTGCCTCAGATACCCTATGACCTATTTTGATATATTTTGTGTGTATATTTTGAGTGCATCAGCACTCCCCTCGAGCGGCTTAAATCAGGGAGCATTCAAATCTTTATTCACTCCTCACTTTGTCCTTGAAAAGTTGGGGGCCTGGGAATTATATGTTCATTATTTCTAAGAAAACCAGGGACAACTAGGTAGCACAATAGAGTGGTAAATCTGGAGCAAGAAAGAACTGAGTTCAAATCCCATCTCAGACACTAACTAGCTGAGTGACTGAGCAAATACTTCATCTTGTTTGCCTCGGTTTCCTCATCTGTAAAATGAGCTAGAGAAGGAAATAGTAAACCATTCTAGTGCCTCTGACAAGAGACCCTCAAATGAGGTCATAAGGAGTTGGATATGACTGAAACTACTGAACATAGTAGTTTATTATTAATATTAACAACTACAACAGCAAAAGGAGCATTGTATAACCTTGTTCTTTGTCATTCAATGAGTAGAAAGTTTTTTTAAAATAATTTTTCAGAGTCTAAAGGGAAAACTACAGGATACAAAGTAAAGCAATTCCAGGAATTCCAAGGTATGTATAGGAGGATAGCTCTTTCAATATATTTCACATGTACTGTTAATAATAAAGTCCTTTAACAGTCAACTTTCTTTGGACTTCCACACAATCATTTGGTTTTTCTTAACTTGCCTAAAATCCTGCTTATTAAATTTGACCAATCAGCAAGTATTCACTGGGCACCTTTAATCATGCAAGCAATGCATATTTTAAAGGGCATTTTTCTTTGTATCCAGGGCCATGTTAGGTGATGTGGGAGATATAAGTAGTAGGAAAAAAAAATTTGGATTCAGAGTTCAAAAATATGGATTCAAAACTCAATTCCATGAAATTCGGGAAGTTAATCAGTCTTTCTGACTTCAGTTTTCTCATCTCTAAAATGAGGGTATTTGACTAAATTAGGAATTCTTAATCTGGAGTTCATGACCTTGTTTCTTTGAATATTTTGATAACTGTTTTTCAATATAATCCATATCCTTTATTATCCTATGTATTTCCACTTAAAATACTATTCTGAGAACAGTTCCATACATTTTATCAATTTGCTGAAGTAGTCTATCACACACAAAAAAGTTAATCTTTAGTCTAAAAGTTAATCTGCTGGATGCAAATCTCACTGCTGATGCTTACAGCCTGTGTGACTTTGGGGAAAGCCCTTTCACCACTTTAGACCTTTCTTGAAAAGTTGAGGACATTGGCCTACATGACCTCCAAGTTCTTTTTTTAATCTCTAGATTTCTTAATTCATAATCCTGATTTATTTTTTGATCATCCTCCATATAATAAAAGAGTAGCCAACTTTCTCCAGATACAAACCATTTATGGATTAAATGCATTTATGGATTAAATGCCTCCCTTTGGAGGCATTGAAAACAGAGTTTGAAGGGACAAACAATGGGGAAACAATAGAGATTTGGTATTTGGATTAAGGAATTATGTGGATTAATTAGGACAACAATCTTTTCAGTGAAAGAGTGTACAAGGAAATAATGTTGTAAGGAAGTGGAGGTATTCTCTAAAAAGTTTTGTTTGGTGCTATAGACCCATGTGGGTTCTGTGAGTGACTTTGTGTATGTGAATGCCTTGAGTTTTTTTCCTCAATGATCAATTTTGATATGTGGAAGAAGGAAGCAAAGATTTAAACCTGTGCATCCAGCAGGGGTCTTAGTTCTTTGTAGAGTGATTTTATTATCTAACTATGGTGATGGAAGAGCTATAATATTTATATCTATATCTATCTATATGTAATCTATCTTTCTGTAGTTATAGAAATTGATATATTGACATATATATATAGAAAAATCTATATATACTTACACACATATTTGTGTATGCATATATATATGCATAAACACAAATATGTAAAATTACATTTTATGTAGGTATTTATGTCTCTATGTATATGTTCACAAAATATGTACATGCACATATGCACATTTAAATATGTAAGCCTGAAGTCAGAAAGCCTTATCTTCTTGAATTCAGATTGGACTTCAGCCACTTATTAGCTACATAACCTTGAATAAGTCACTTAACCCTAATTGCCATAGACATAGAGACATAGATGCATATAGGTGTGTATATGTGTATATACACATACATGTATATATACACACACACACATATATATATAAAGAAAGAGAGAGAGACAGACAGACAGAGAGAGAGAGAGAGACAGAGACAGACAGAGAGACAGAGAGAGAGAGAGAGACAGAGAGAGAGACAGAGACAGAGAGAGACAGAGAGAGAGACAGAGAGAGAGAGAGAGAGACAGAGAGAGAGAGAGAGAGAGAGAGAGAGAGACAGAGAGAGAGACAGAGAGAGACAGAGAGACAGAGACAGAGACAGAGAGAGAGAGAGACAGAGAGAGAGACAGAGAGAGAGAGAGAGAGACAGAGAGAGAGAGAGAGAGAGAGAGAGACAGAGAGAGACAGAGAGAGACAGAGAGAGACAGAGAGACAGAGACAGAGACAGAGAGAGAGAGAGAGAGAGAGACAGAGACAGAGACAGAGAGAGAGAGAGAGAGAGAGAGAGAGAGAGAGAGAGAGAGAGAATGTGTGTACGTGTATGTGAAAGCAATAGTAAACCACTCCTATATCTTTGCCAAGAAAATTCCAAATGGATTCATAAAGATTTGGACTTACCTGAAACAAATGAACGAGAACAATAAATATACGTTCATATTATTATTGTTGTTATTGTTTGTCCTTTGTTCTCAAAGATCATTAGGAAAACAGGTTCATTCCTGAAAGTGTAAATCTGTATATTTTTCTGAATGGCACAATTCTTAGTCCACAATTCTATTCACTTGGGAACTTGGCATCCGTGGAGGCTTACGAAAAGTTGGGGTCAGATAGATCATGAGGGCGAGTGGGTCCATGACACAGAGATTCTTTATTATCTGTTTTACTCTACTGTGCTATCCAATTTTTAAGCTCTAGAGCTTCCCTTCAAGTAGTTTACAACTTATTTAGGGATACAGAAGAAATCAAACAAATAGCATTACAAAGTAAAATGTTATTTCTGGGAATAGAAAAGCCATATTAAACTACAGTTATCATTTCCTGCAAGGCATTTCTTTTTAATTTTTTTTTTCTAAAACTAATCAGTATTCACATTATCTCCCTTCTAACTACCCATTCACATGATGGGTAGGGAAAGGGATTAAAATGAAAAAAAAAACTAGTAATAAATATGCATAGTCAAGAAAAAATATTTTCCAACATAGGTTATGCTCAGAAATGTATTTCTCATTCTGCCTCTTGTATCCATCACTGTTGAGGAAGTATCATGCATCATAATCATTCTTCCAGAACTGGTCCCAGCACTTAGTATAGTACCCAATTTATAATAGGCATTTAAGCATATTTAATTTATTCCTTTCTCCCCCTTACTTTTTAAAAAAGCTTACTTTAAAAAAAATCTTACTTTAAGAAAGAAGATTATAATATTGCTTCTTTAATTTTGCTTACCACTAATCCCACCTCAACTCCTTTAAGAAACAGATAACTATAAATTAATAAGTACCTTGTAACCCTGGGGCAATACAACATCTTTAAAATAATGGAAGTATTTTTATGTGAATACATGTAAGTCATATGATTTAGTTTCTGTAGGGAACTCCTAGTGAGGGAGCTCCTTCCACCAAACTGCAATTCACCAATGATTTATTAGATAAATTATAAATAATTTATTGGAGCTCATAAACATTAAGGGAATTGTCTATTAACACAGCTGACATGTCAAAGGTGGGACTTGTATCAAGTTTTCTACATTCTAAGTGAAGAATTCCATCTCCTGAAGGATTCTGGGAGGATGGGAGAGCTGGTTGGTAAATTTTAAGCTCTCCAGATTTCCCCCATAAACAGAACAAATTTGTGCCTCCAGGTGAACATAGATATCCCAAGAAGATCAGACCCCCACTGGGGATTAATAAAGGAGGAAGTATAGACACCTTCAGGCAAGTTCCTTAGAAGCATCCATCAGGACCTCCCAGGGCTTCAGTTGCTTCAGAGCTTCAGCCTGAACCAGAGGAGCTTTCACCTGGAGCAGGTGGGAATCAGAGGTCTGAGTCCAGGAACAGAGAGAGAACTTCAGCTGATCAGGAACGCCAGGACCAGCTGTGCTGCAGCTCCGCAGCCCTGGATGAGAAGGAACCAGCACTGGGTGAGTAAGGGGCAGTGGAGCAGGGATTCTGATGGCTGTGAACACTTTCAGGATAGGGAGCTTTTGATTTGGGGTTCCAGGTTAGAGGGGAGAGCTGAAGTGAAGCTTAAGGCACCATCCCCATTTTTAGAGGTATTTACCCTAACAGTTCTTGTTCTTGTTCTTCTTGTATTTCTTGTTCTTGTTTTTTTTTTCTTTTTTTCTTCCTAATAATAACAATACATGCATGCAAATACATGCAACCATGAAACTTACTATGGGAAAAAAAAAGACCAGAGTTCATCTTCAGAGGACAGTGATGGAAAAAAAAAAACAAACAGAAAAACAAAATAACTTCTTCTATCCCAATTAACATTAAATGACTCCCTGCCCAGAAACTATAGGACTCAAGAAAATGAAAGAAATTGAGGAAAAACTAAAAACTAACTAAATAAAAACCATCCAAGAAAAACAAAAAAAAGTATAAATAAAAAGTTAACTGACTAGAAAAAGATTTAGTCTTAAAAAAGAAAATAATTCTTTGAAAATCAAAATTGTGCAAGGGGAAAACCATGAAGCTATAAGAAACCAAGAAATGACAAAGCAAAATATAAAGAATGAAAAATGTGAACAAAATGTGAAACATCTTGTAAGAAAAATACAGATCTAGAGAATAGATTAAAAGAGAAAATATAAGAATAATTGGAGTACCTGAAAGCTGTGACCAAAAAAAAGAACCTTGACATAGTAATGCAAGAAATAATCCTAGAAAATTGTCCTGTAATTATAGAACAAGAGGCGAAAGTAGAAATAGAAAAAAATCTACCTATCACCACCTCAAAGAGATCCTTTGTGGAAAACATAGAGGGATATTATTGCTGAATTTTAAAACCATCAAAGATCAAAGAAAAAAATTGCAAGAAACAAGAAAAAACATTCAAATATGATAGAGTTATAATTAGAATTATATGGGATTTATTAGTAGCTACAATAAAAAAAAAAAACACAGATCCTTGAATCATATATAATAACAATCAGAAGAATTAGACCTGTGGTCAAAAATATCTATTCAGCAAAAGTATCCATAATATTAAATGAAAAAGATAGACATTTAATGAATTTTCAGATTTTCAGAACTTTATCTCAATCAAACCCAAAAGCTCAAATGAAAGATTGGGGCAGAATTGAGTAGGATCTAACTCTGAAAAGTAAAATTGTCCAGGAAAAGGTAAAAGTCATAATCATACCATATAAATGAAATGAAGAGGAAGAATAGACACAGACATACATACTATGAAGGGTGTAATATACATATATATATATATATATATATATATATATATATATATATATATATATATATATATATGTATGTATATACCCACACATACATACTATGAAGGGTGTAATATACTACAAAAATATATGAAGAAATGGGGGGAGGGAATAGAATAAGCTGGGGTATAGAAGGATGTGTAGAATTATGGTAGTGGTGTCGATTAATGGGAAAGGTGGCTATACATAAGATAGATGCAGTAGGCTGTTTAGAGTAACAGGAGTGGGATAAAGTATGTAGGTTAATAGGAATGGGATGAAGAAAGAAGGGAAGGGTGGGGGGAGAAGATAAAGGAGGGATCCATGGGGGGGAGGTTAAGTAATAGGAAGGCAAGTTAAAGAACAAAATTAACTTAGAAGAGTTAATAGGGATAGAAAATAAGAGATTTATATAAACACTATAACAAAGATCAGAAATAGAATTTATTAGAAAAAATCTTTTAAAAATCAGACTTAAAGATTTAATAGAGAGAAATCTACATTGTATGTCAACCATATTAATCTTGTTTTAAATGCATATTTACACATGACTATATGTGTGTGTGTGTGTGTGTGATATGGGAAATACTAAAGTAGGAAGTACACATCAGAGAACAAAAGAATAATCTAGAAGAAAGAAAAGGAAAGATGGATGCTCATGAATAAAATCTATTATTATCTATGCTTTCTTGAAATGTGAATTTATTGTAATATATTTTGTTATAAAAATATTCCGCTCGGCACATGAAAATATTTTCTTTTATATTTTTTTTTATTTTCCTTTTCTGTCTTGCTTTTTCTACTATTTTTTTTAATTTTGTATTCACTTCAATTAAAAAAAAATAAAACAAAGAAAAATGCTGAAGCTGGAGTCAAGAAGACCTGAGTTCAAATTTGGCATCAGACATTTGCCAACTGTATGTCACTCAACAGGTATTATCTCAGTTTTCTCATCTCTAAAATGGGGATACATCATATCACCTACTTTCCATGGTTAATATGTGCGAGGCACTTAGCACAATGCCTAACACATAGTAGGTGCTTGATAAATACTTGTTTCTTTCCATTCTGTCAAATATAAAATAAATCAAGGGGATGGGTGGTAAATAGGGGGAATGGCCCAGTTTAAGAGTACACAGAAGTTGTTGGAGATAATGATCAAGTGTTTGGCTATAAATTAGACAGCCTTCCTAACCCTGAGACAAATGCCAGTAAAGCACATTGGTGAAATAATTTTATGCTTATTGAATTCTTCTTCAAAAAATCTTTTCATTTCAAGTATGGATTCTGCCACTAGGATAATGAAAATGCAAAAGTGTTTGCAAATGGAGCAGATAAAATGCTTAAATGGTCCCAAACATGCAAAAAAGTATGTTTTTAGCAAGGCTGTGTGTCTGTATAATAAAATAAAAGGGGATTTCTCTTGTAGCACTAGACTTTAGATATTTATTGAAAATGAAACTTTTCCTCTCTGATTCTGATTGAGCTAAGGCTTCTGAAATACTATCAATTCAGAAGTAACAGGGTAGTGGGTGACACACTCCTACATGGCAGTTAAAGAAACAAGAAGTGTTAATCCCACGGGATGCTTTCACTGCAAATGACCATAGTACACCTCTAAAATGACTACCTAAGAAGAAGGAAAGAAAATTGGTTGTAGTGGTCCTTTTTATTTCTATGGTAGAATCAAATCTGTACATTTCTCTTTTTCCTGGGTAGATTTCTATCATTCTGGGGCAGTCCCCATCAACTGCAAAGATAGCACTTTTCATGTAACAAAGCTGTGGTTACAAAAGGATGCTTGTCTGTACCACTATGAATATATTCTCTAGCAATTGGGAAGGAGCCCATTCTGCAGCTGAGCCACTGAAGAATGAACCAGACAAATATGTACTAGTCACTCGGGAAACAAATATAGAAAATATAGACACTGTGCTCTCAAGGAACTCACATACACTTTGTGGGGGAGAAGAAGAGGGGAGTATAGATGGGTGGTTGATAATGCATATAGGGGAGGTCAATTGCAAGATGTTTACAACATGTCATGCTCAAATCTCCATCTTTACTATTGTTCTGTAGATGAATTGCCCTCTTATTCTTCTAAGAAGACTGAATCCAATCAAAGTGAATTCTCCCACTTCTCCTTTATGCTTTTCAATCTCTCAAAATATTAGGATTATAAGATAATAGATCACGAGCTAAAGTGTCATTACTGATCTTCTCAACCATCTTTTAAAAGACAACAAAACACTGTTTCACATTATTCTCACCCATTTATTCTTCACATTAGCCTCAGAGAAAGAGATGTATTCCTTTTTGCTAAAGCTAGCTTGTTCACCCATACTCTCCCCAAATCCAAATATTTGTCAGATCCTATTGATTCTCCCTTCCCTCTCATATAAGTTATTTTCTATTTTTAATACCTACATCCTAAGTCAGATTCTCATTATTTCTCAATTGGGCTTTTGAAATAATTTCTTATTTATTCTTTCTATCTTTAATCTAAATTCTCTCTAACGTAGCTTTCGTATCTCACTGACAAAATGATAAAAACATGTTTTCCAAATCATGTCACTTCCTTAGTTTAAGTTTCACGAAACTTTCCTTCAGCTTTCAAGCTTTCACAATATATTGTTTTTGTGTCTCTTGAACTTTTTAAGTTTTATTTATCTCATTAAAAGCAAAATAAAAAAGAAAACCAAAAAAGGAATATAGAACAAAACAAAACAGAACAGAACATTGTCATATGCCTAGAAGAACATCAAGGAGGATTCAAAATATATAACAATAAATTACCAGTTCTTCACAATATATCTTCAACTCATCTTTATACATATTTCTTATAGGATCAAAGATTTAGAGCTGTAATTGGCTTTAAAAGTCATCTGGTTTACTTCTTTCATTTTACAAGTAATGGAACTGAGAAAAGACTTGTCCCAAATCTCATAGATATAGGGCTTGAACCTAGTTATTTTTTTGAGCCATCATTTATTTCAGCTAAATCACATTTCATTCTAAACTATATCCAAAGTCAATTACATTTCATCTTCATTTTAATCTTACTGTTTACCATTTCCATGCTTATTCTTCCACCATTGTCAAAGCCTGGAATTTGCTACCTCCTCCTTCCATTTCTCACTGATATTACATGTTCCATAAAGGCTTCTTGGATATTCTAAACCACCTTGCCCAAAAGTTATTTGACGTAAAATCATAAAATCATAGATCTGGAACTAGAAAATACTTCAGATATCATGAAATGAAACAGTCTCATTTCAAAAATGAGGAAACCGATTGGTAGAGGTTAAGACACTTTTCTAAAGTTATATAGATAGTAAGTATCCTTAAACTTTTTGTTTTACTTAGTCTAAACTGAACTTATCCTTTCCCTTTCTCTGAACTTATTCTTTTCCTTGTGTATTAGGTTATACCTGTATGGGTTGTATTATATATATATATATATATGTATATATATATATATATATATATATATATATATATATATAATTGTATCCATATTCCCTAGCAGTCTATTTTGTAGATGGAAGGTACTTAATAAATGCCTCTAGAAATTAAAGGAATTGAAAAGGTATCCAAAGATTCAAAAAGTAATATTTATGAAAATAGATCAAAGAACCTGGGATTCTTTTGCCTGGAGAGAAGAAGAATGAGAGACGATTTAATAACATTATTCAAGTATATGAAAGGATCTCACAGTGAAAACAGATGTTTTCCATCCTCAGAAAGCACTGTACAAGGGGGAATGGAGATTATATTAGTTATACAGGTAGATATTAAACAAAAAAAAAAACTCATTTTCAAGGAAAATTACAGGCTAATCTCATGGGATGGAACTTTTTAGAAATAAGGTACAATTGATTTTCCCTGGGGTATCCCACCTAAAGACAAAGAAAGGAATGGAGGAAAAATCTCTTTCAGGGATGCATCCTTAAATGTTTCAGTATTTACACTCTCCTCCCCAAAAAAAGGTGTTGTCAAATTCTCTCTTTCTTATTTTTTTCTTCTGAACTTTGTTGACACCCAAAATTCAATGATCGTTTCTACATATAAAGAATAGAAAATCAAAATTATATGTAAAGCTTTTTGCTTTATTAGCATATTATCATTCATTAGCATGTCATCAAACTTTCTCCACATGCCATACTGGAAACATGAACAAGCAACTAGCTAGTATAATGGATAAACATCGGACCTGGGAACTCAAAGAGCCAAATTTAAATCCTACCTCAAATGTTTACTAGCTATACGACAATGCATAAATCACCTAACTTCTTTCTCATTATTTTATTTGTAAAATGGAGAAAATGATACCATCATGAACAGGAATGTTGCAAGCATCAACTGAAATATTAAAAGTAGAGTGCTTTGCTCAAACTATGTAAATATTAGCTGCTATTAGTTTGTCATTAGTATTATTATTCTTGTACATATTTCATCTATATCAGATTGCCTTGAAGAGGGGAGAGGCAAGGGAAGAAGGAAGTAGAACACAAAGTCTTAGAAAAATGAATGTTGAAAACGATCTTTACATGTATTTGGAAAAATAAAATACTATTGAAAATAAATGTGGAAATGTATTTAGAAGAATTACACATATTTAAACTCTATTGGAATTCTTGCTGTCCAAGGAAGGGAGAAAGAAGGAAGGAAGGGAGAAAATTTTGGAACACAAGCTTTTGCAAGAGTGAAAGTTGAAAACTATCTTTGCATATATTTTTGAAAAATAAAAAGCTATTATTATAAAAAAATAAAGATATCAATAAAAATAAAATATTAAAAAGTAATAGGTATCAGATATTCCATCAAGATTTAACTCTTCATATAAAAATAAATAAGCACATCCGTATCATTAATATGCAAGTTTGCTTTCCACTTTAGTCAATGGTTAATTTACATGTATACTAAAAATATTATTCTCTTCTTTTAGGTGCATTTTAAATATTTTAATAACTCTTTCATTTCTTTTTCTTAACAACAACTACTACCACACATACACACTACAACAACAACAACACAACAAACTAGAAATATTAAATACATGTATCCTGTGTCTCAAAGCCCATTGGGTATGGGACTCTCTTCTTCTTGGTGGAAATAAATATCTTGTCCTGAATAAAGAATAAAGAACAGGACAGAGTTGGTGAAAGACAGGAGAGCTTCAGTTCTCAATCAGTCCCTTTGAGAGTCTTCAAGTTTCAAATCTTTAGCACTCTTTGGTTATCTAATTGATTCATGAGCATATGACAACCTTCACGATAGAAAGGCGTCTCTCATTAAATATAGTCTTTTTCCTACCTACAGACATGTGTAGTCAAATAAAATGAATTGTCCATATTACTCTGAAATTTGGATACTTCAACTCTTTTTCAGAATGTAATATTTTTTTTTTCCTTTTTTTTCCATTTGAATTGTGGTTGTTCATTATATGAATGATTATTTTTAAGACTTTCCAAGTTGTTTATTATTTACAAAAAATTTTATTGCACATCTTATTCACTGGATTCTGTACTCATTCATTCAATATTAGCTTAGGCAAGTCTTCCAGATTTGTCTAAAATGTTTTCTTGTATCTTAGAGTTCCATGATATTCCTATGCCATCATTTGTTCAGAAATTACCTCTCTTCAATGGGAAATCTCTTAGTTTTAAGCTCATTACCATGGCAACAACAACAACAAATGCTACTTTTAATATGGTTGTATATGAGAGTTGTTTTTTATAAAAACTTCTTTGAATGTATAGGTCTAATATTGGTATTGTTGAGTGAAAGGGTATACACAGTTTAGTGGTCTTTGAGTATTGTTCCAAATTGCTTTGCAAAATGGCTGGACCAAATTCATTTCCAACAATTGTCATTTTCCTTTTTTTTTTTTTTTTTTTTTTTTTTTTTGTTACTTCCCTTCAATTTTGTAAGTATAAGGAGGGATGTAGAATTGTTTTAATTGAAGTGTCTTTTTATTTGTGCTTTGAGATAAAAAAAATTATGGCTATTGATAATTTGGGGAGAGGGAGAGGGAGAGAGAGAGAGAGAGAGAGAGAGAGAAAGGAAGAAGAAAATAAGGGAGGGAGAGAGGGAAGAAAGAAAGAAAGAAAGAAAGAAAGAAAGAAGAAAGAAAGAAAGAAAGAAAGAAAGAAAGAAAGAAAGAAAGAAAGAAAGAAAGAAAGAAAGAAAGAAAGAAAGAAAGAAAGAAAGAAGGAAAGAAGGAAAGAAGGAAAGAAGGAAAGAAGGAAAGAAGGAAAGAAGGAAAGAAGGAAAGAAGGAAAGAAAGAAAGAGAAAGGAAGAAAGAAGGAAAGAAGGAAAGAAGGAAAGAAGGAAAGAAGGAAAGAAGGAAAGAAGGAAAGAAGGAAAGAAGGAAAGAAGGAAAGAAGGAAAGAAGGAAAGAAGGAAAGAAGGAAAGAAGGAAAGAAGGAAAGAAAGAAAGAGAAAGGAAGAAAGGAAGGAAAGAGAAAGAGAAAAAGAAAGGAAGGAAGAAAGGAAGGAAGGAAGAAAACGAGAGAGAAAGTGAAAGAAAGAATAAAAGAAGGGAGGGAAATAAGAAAGGAAGGAGCAAGGAAGGAAGGAGGAAGAGAGAAAGAGGAGAGGGGAACAGGAAAGGAGGGATTATATTTATGCTAATTCCCAGCCAATTTGTAAGTCTAAGAAGTTGTGATTGGCTCTCCAAATTTTAGTTGCTCATCCTAGCAAACAGGCAGCAATATGCAACCCCATTAATCTTTCTACTTAACTCAGCCTTTCTTCCTTTCTTGGAGCACAATGATTTAGGGGAGTAAGATGAAAGGAAATGGACTAACATGACATAAAATATGGGGCATAACTCTGAACCTTAACTAAGTTTGGAATTGCCCCTGATTACTTTTGAATCTCATTCTTTATTTGCAAATGCCACTGACTCATGGTCACTGCCTTCTCATTTCCTTATTGCATCATTAATCATTACAAGAATCCCAACAACGTACATACCTGCATCACTTCAGCATTCTCTGGTTACACCTTGCATTTAAATAATCTCTTGTTTCTGCAATATCTCCCACAGCTCTGTGCACAATGATGTGAGAACCTTTAGAAAGAAACATTGCACCAGCAGCTTGCAGAAACAAATAAAAGATAGGGCAGGAAAGAAGACACACATATGTACCCCACTAAATAATGAAGGATTATGAGGATTGAATAAACTTAAGAGTAGCACTACAAAGATCATAGGTTAATTAATAAATCAATAAAAATGTATTTAATATTCCTGTCAGATTGTGGGAATACATGTACAAAGAAGGAAACATACATACCTGTACATACACATATATGTATAAACATACATGAGTTGACACATCATGGGAATGTTTGCATGTATCTAAAAAGAACATATTATGTGTATGTGTATACATTCCGCATAAATATAAACTTAATAACTAGAAAATAATTCATTGCAAGGTAGTCTGGGAAGGATAGCACTAGCATCTGTAGGAAATGGAAAGCTTTTATGCATAATATTATGTTTGAACAACCCCTTGAAAGTAGAAAGGAGCATTCTAAAAAGAGGTTAATAAGGAGTTCATTCTAGGCAGGGATTGGTCAATACACAGCATTCAGCCATCTTCTTCTTTTACCTCTCTTATCTCCTTCTCCTCACCTTGAAGAGAGATGTGCAAACATGACTTTCAGAGACAATCCCCACCTAGTTATAATACACACACTTTTGGAACTTCACTTAGGGTTGAACAGTTTTGGCTTTAGGGTGAATCCCAATTGACCTCATCCCCTACATCTAACTGGTCCTAGAACATGCATCAACTATTTCCAGCCATCTCTGAAAAATACTGAGGACTTATGGAGGAATGTCTGTTTCTCTCTTGACAGATGCCTTACACTCTTCCTCTGGGAACTAGTAATCAAATCAATGCTAACATTGCTCCTATAAAGTATGGTAATTGAAAGCACAATGGATTCCTTTACAATCCTTATGATTTTCTGTGGTACTGGATAAACATTGTTTCATCTTTTAGAATATAAGGTCTTTAACAGCAGCAAATCTGTATCACAGCTATTTATTTCATAAATACTTTTCCTTCCTTCCTCTCTTCCTTCCTTCCTTCCTTCCTTCCTTCCTTCCTTCCTTCCTTCCTTCCTCTCTTCCTTCCTTCCTTCCTTCCTTCCTTCCTTCCTTCCTTCCTTCCTTCCTTCCTTCCTTCCTGTCTTCCTTCCTTCCTTCCTTCCTTCCTTCCTTCCTTCCTTCCTTCCTTCCTTCCTTCCTTCCTTCCTTCCTTCCTTCCTTCCTTCCTTCCCTTTTTCCTTCCCTTCCTTGTTTCTTCCTTCCTTCCCTCACTTTCTTCCATTCCTCTTTTCTTCCTTCCTTCCCTTCTTTCTTCCTTTCTTCCCTCCCTTACTCTTTACTCACTCCCTTTCTCCCTCTCTCCCCTTTTCCTTCCCTCCTTCCTTCCCTCACTTTCTTCCCTTCCTATTTTATTCCTTCCTTCCCTCCTTTTCTCCTTCCCTTCCTCCTTCCTTCCCTCTTTTCCTCCTTTCTTCCCTCCCTTCCTCTTTACTCACTTCCTCTCTCCCCTCTTTCTTCCTTCCTTCCTTCCTTCCTTCCTTCCTTCCTTCCTTCCTTCCTCCCTTCCTCCCTTCCTCCCTTCCTCCCTTCCTCCCTTCCTCCCTCCCTCCCTCCCTCCCTCCCTCCCTCCCTCCCTTCCTTCCTTCCTTCCTTCCTTCCTTCCTTCCTTCCTTCCTTCCTTCCTTCCTTCCTTCCTTCCTTCCTTCCTTCCTTCCTTCCTTCCTTCCTTCCTTCCTTCTACAAGTGATCTCACCATTTTAGTTATCTTTCCTTTGGTCATTTTCAAGAAAGTCCTTAAAATTTGACACCTAGGTCTAATACAAAACCGCATGCACTTGGACCACTGTAGGATACAATGGACAATTACCTCCCTTGTTATGAAAGCTAACTCTACTCAGATTAATGAAGCTGAAAATTGCATTGACTTTTTAAACATCATACTGTTGAAATGCATTAAACTTAGAGAAAGGTGAACGCCCTAAGAGCTTTTTTCACATGAACTGCTGTCTAGACAAGCCTGTCCCTGTCTCAGATATGTGTTGTTGATACTCACCTCAAATGCAGGATCATTATGCTTGTCCCTATTAGAATTCATCTGATTAGATTTGCCCCATTATCCCAAGCATTGGCAATCATTTTGGATCCTGATTCAAACAGCCAATTAATTGGTAATCCCTGATTAAAATTAGTTTAGGATCATCCACAGATTTTGTTAAGCATATCTTTCTGTTGACAACCATGCTTTTAGATAGATAGAGATGGAGATGGAGATAGATACACACACATACATACAGAGACAAAGAGAAATGGGAATGGAAATGTGATTGTGAAATACCACTTCTTTTCATGTTACATAAATATTTAAGTGATGATACATCACTGATATGAATATGATTGTAGATCAGAGCCCATCCACATATACCATTCCTGTATCTCTCTTGTCCATACCCTCCTTCAAGGATGCGATGACCTTTCTCCGAAATTTCAGATATTCTGTTTTAACCAATGGGATACTTGCTTTATCCACTGATTATCTCTCTTAGTTTCTCCTGATGATCATGGTATTTTATTATAAAATCATAAATTTCATTAATGACAACCTTTGTACCACCTACTCTTTCATATTTACTATTTTTTAATTTTTTTGCTGAGGCACTTAGGGTTAAGTGATTTGCACTCAGGTCCTCCTGACTTCAGGACTGGTGCTCTATCCACTGCACCAACTAGCTGCCCCCATATTTACTCTTTCTTAACATATTACAGCCAGTCTCAACACTCACCTTGAGTTTCTCCGTTATCCTCTGAACATTCTCATTGTCAATTTTTGGATGTTATATGATTTGCATTCAATCAATATCACTACAAGATTCTTGGTATCAAAAAGTTGAGCTTGATTGCTGGGATAAGTTTATGATAATTAAAAGGCCTTTTCACTTTCTAAAGGCGATCTAGGCCACTTTTTCTCTCTGAACTCAATTTACTGTGTAATCACAATGTAAACGTATATGTATTTTTATGTGCATTTTCATATACATCTACTTGTACATTTGTTATATAGATATGTATAAATGTATGCACATGAATGTATTATATATATATATACATATATATATGTAGACATGTGTATTTATATATACACATGTATATAGATATGAAAACCTATATGTATATAGTGGTAGATGTATAAACATCCATAGATACATAAGACATTCATATAGAAAAGCATGTGAATATGTCTGTGTCTATACATATCTATATAGAGGTATGAGCACATAGATATATGGCTACATATATGTGTATTGTGAGCACGTATCTGCTCCTATCTTCATACGTGTGGTACATGCATACAGAAACAAAATGTAGCTTGTTCAATCATGTCAATTGGGTCTAGGGTTTTCATGGCAAAGATGCTGCAATGATTTTCTATTTCCTTCTCCAGCTCATTTTACATACGAGGAAACTGAGGTAAACAAGGTTAAGTGACTTGCCCAGGGTCATACAATCATTAAGTGTCTCAGATCAGATTTTAACTCAGGCCTTCCTGACCACTTTATCCACAGTACCAGCTAATTGCACTAAAATATGTGTCTCTGTGTGTGTGTGTGTGTGTGTGTGTGTGTGTGTGTGTGTGTATCACATGTATAGAAGATCAATATAATATATGCTAATTAATGATGGAATATGCATAGGTTATAATTATACTGTCTTACGATGCGTTTATATACTACATAGATATAAAACATAGAAAATATTTAATTTTCTTCATGCATTTAGGCTGTCAAACTTTTGAGTGATTAATAATTTCACTTGGGAAGTCCGATGATATTCCGAGTTATTGCAATCAGCACAATTTAGTATAAAGTCAGGGATATCTGAAGGCCTCATCATCTACAAGGATTCCCACTTCAATCTGTATTTTGGAATCAGAGAGAGACTAACCCATTAAGCAGCATCCTTTTGAACACTGTAAGTCAATTATTTATGAAACTAGTTAACTGTATTATCAATGGGAGATATTTTTCCATCTTTTCCCACAAGAAGCTATTGAAAGGTGAGAGAAATGATTATTAGTAGCCAATGATTTGGGGAAATCCAGATTTTTCATTTTTCTAAAATACACATTTCAAAATTGTTTCCTGAAAGATATTACTGAAAAAGGAGATTGGATTAATTCTTTCTTCAATCTTGGTCAGACGTCATTTAATGTTATAAGGAATTTAATCTGAGATGAGGAAACCTATTGAGTTCTACACAGGGGATGGAGATCAATTCTCTGATTAGATGCCCCAAGGCTGGGCATTATAGAAGCAAAGTATATAACCAATGCAATATTCCCCACCTGCCCCTCATTAAAATAGATTCACCTCTCCTTGAAGTATTCTCTCTATCCTTAATTGTTAACTAATCCGAGTTGATTGACATCCTCAGGAACCCCCATCCTTCCAAGGGCATCTAAATTAGAACCCACCACCACAACTGGTCTTTCCTGTCACTGACCATCTTCTTAGTAAATGCTAAGATTATTAATGAAAGAATTAATTAACCAGAAATTATATCTCTTTCATTTTTTAAACATCACAAAAGGATTCTTCTAAATTTTGTAAAATACATTGAATTTCAAGCTTCTGTTTTCCTACTATGTAGAGAGCCCAGTTTGGAGTTTCAAAACTAAATTCTAATGAAGATAGTCCCTCTATCAGTTCCGATAAGCAACTATTAGGAAATTTATAATATCAGAAGTCTGTGCTAAGAAATAAAGAAAAGCTCTGACCTTGAAGAGCTTACATTCTAATGGGAGAAGACAATATCTAAAAAGAAAGTGAAGGGGATAGAAAGAGAACTGGTAGAAAATGGAAATTTGGAGTACACCTTGGGGAAGAATGAAGTTCTGGCCAGCCTGGGTACCCTCCTTAAAGACTACTCTTTGCAGTTGGCCAATGGGAGAAAGAAGTCACAGGAATGGAAGGTATTTTCAGTATATGAGTTTCAAATTAGAAATGAGCTTAGAAATGAAATTAGAAAGAAATGTCTGAGTTGTGATAGATTCAGAGTAGAGTTTGTAAAAGGTGCTGAAAGACTGGGAAGGGTGAGAAATGAGAAAAGATCATATGAATATGTCATTAAACAATCATTGTTAACTCTGAAGAGAGGGGTAAATTCTGAAGCCAAAGTGCAAAGATTTGGAGATTATGAAAAGAGGAAATGAAGGCAATATTGCTTCTAGGAGGTTGAATAAAAATCGGAGAAGTGTTGCTTGAAGGGATTGAGTAAAGTTTTTGTCTTTATTTGAGAATGGAATCATCCCAGATGAAAATTATTTCTGTCTTATTCCTTGATAAAATGAGTAAACTTTTATTTTTGAAGAATTCTGTTGACATAGATTGATGAGATTTTTAAAAATAAAGTATTTTATCTTCCCATGCAATTCTCATAGAGCAGATAGAGTTGTATACAGTAGACAAATGAAGTTAGGTACTACTTGATTACCGAGTCCCAACAAGTAATCGTTAATATTCTGCGTTCATCTGGAATGGAGGATCCAGAGAAATGCTAAAGAGATCCCTCTGGATGTGGTATTCTGTTTTTTTTTCTAGTTCCTTGGTTAAAGGAACATTTTATCAGGTTTGCTAGTGGTACCAATCTAGGAGGAATGATTAACACCTTTGATAGCAGAGATAGAATTCAAAAATATCTTGACAGGATAGAATATCAGGCTGAATTAAAGAGAATTTCCCATATTAAGGATAAATTTAAAGTCTCATGTGTGGGATCAGACATTTGACTTTGCAAGATGGTGAAGAATAAGTAGATAATATTTGTTTGAAAAAGGTCTGGTAAGGCTGAATTGCAAGGTCAGTAAGTGTCCGCAGGGTAATGTAGGAGTTAAGGAAGCCAATGTAATGATACAACCAGTTATCAACAGACTCATGGTATGTATGAATGAAGAGGTGAGATAGTACATCTGTATCCGACCTTGGAGAGACTGCAATGAGAACATGATATTAAATAAAGAGTAGCAAAATAACAGTGGTTAAAACACTGACCCTCAATTTAGATCTGAATTCAAATTTGACTTCAGCTGTCTGCTTATTTTTCTTTACATGTAAAATGGGAATAGTAATAACATCTCTCTTAAAGCATTGTTGTGAAGATTAAGTGAGTTAATATATGTCAAACACTTTGAGAATCTTAAAGAGCTATCTCATTCCTGCCTCTTACATGGAGAATATAAGAATTCCTGAATTACTAAGAAGACTTGGAAGAGGTGGAGGACAGATAGCTTGGCTTGGAAACCCAGAGCATCAAAAAGACAGATTTGATACGATCTTTTCAGCCATCTATAACAGAACTATTATCAGTCCACTGAAGCAGCGAAAACAAAAACCAAACAACACCAAATTTAGTCTTAATTAAAGGGGGAAATAACCCTAATAGTTAAAACTTTGCAAAATATAAGACTTTTATAGGCGTTCTTGGATTCCTCTCCTCTGAACAAGTTCAAGAGGATACTTAATAATTATTTGTCAGATATATTGTACCAATTTCCCTTATTCAGGTGGGATTTGGGTTAAATATCTTCTGAAGTCCTTTCCGACTTCTGTATTTCTTTAAAATATTGTTGCTATGTACCAAAATGATGGGGTTTTTTTGGTTTGTTTATTTTTGTTTGTTTGTTTGTTTTTAAGGGAGGGCAATCCAGGTGGAGTGTGTTGGGATGTGTACACCATTTTCAGAGGATCTCATCTGAATTCCTAAGCAGAAACCCCTGCAGAGAAAAGTGATTCAAGTGGAGGGCTCCCTTTCACAGATGAGGAACCTTTATTCCAAGAGAAATGGAACAAGGTAAGAAGGGGAAGACTTTGCTGCAAGGATGGTTTCATTTTTTGATCTTGGAATTCACACATTATCTTTCAAAAATTCTATCTGGTCTTGATGCTGTGGATCATGGAACGGCTCCAGAGTGGGGGAACGATGCCATCTATTCTGAGTACCTGCAATTATACACCTCCACAGCTATGGAGCTCTGCATAATCCCCTTGGCAACAGCAGTCCTCCATAGAAGCACTGTATGGAGTTGATGCATCATTTCTAGGCCAGGGTTTTGTTGCTGGGGTCAAATTTGGAGAGTTTCAATTTAGTTCCAATGAAAGTGGGGGAGATGAAGGCTTGAGACAAGGGCTCAGAAGTACTAGGTGCTCTGGGGGCTGAGAGCAGCCCTGGGAGGAAGGAGGTATTCAGCACTGAAAGACATGAAAAAAAATGACAAAGGGTTTTTTGAATAGTTCATCTTTTAAAAAATTCTAATTAGTTGCAGAATGTGTGTAAGTTTTAAAACCACAAATATGTTGACACATCAAACTGCATGAAAAATGAATTAAGTTGGAACTATTTGCCTGTTACCTCTCAAGTCTGATTTGGGGACAAGTGCTTCCTAATTATAGAATCTCTGAAGTTGTAAGGGACCTTAAGTGTCTTATCATCTACCTTATACTGACAAATGATCTGTAGTAGAAAGATCTTCTCTCACAGATTAAAAAAAATAAGATTAGACGGAACATCATAGATCATTAGTCCAACCCCTGCTTCTTACATTGCTTTTACAAAAAGAGGAAACTGAGGTTCGATCAAGGTAGTTAAATTACTTGTTCAAAGCCAAGTATTTGTTCTTTCCATGATTTTTTTTTACTCTGCTGCTGAATTAGTAGTATTTACTTTGACGATTGAAATAGTCCCTAGACATACTTCCTATCTATATTCTCTCCCTTCCCCAATTTTTCCTCCTTACCACTATCAGACTTGCGCACACACACACACACATATGTGTATATATACACATATGTGTGTGTGTGTGTGTGTGTGTGTATTTTTTTTTCCTGGACTTCAGAAACCTTCACAATTTCATTTTTTAACTTTCTATCCAAATGTCATAACTTATTCCTGAAAGATATTTTGCAATTTGTTCAGACTGATGTGATCCTTTTACCCCACCTCAAATTTGTTTATTTATTTTTCCTATACATCATTCAATGCTCAACTTACAAGTCACTGTCTCTATGATATCTTCCACGGTCTCTGTATTTGGAAATGAGAACGCTATTATGTCTAGAAAAGGTGTATTTAGCAACTGATTTTATTAACTTTTCTTTTGACTTCCTTGGCCAAAAAAATACCCCTTTCTGGCTTCTATATCATTAGTTTTCTTTCTTTCTTTAGTAGACATTTATTTATTAATTTTTTTTAATATCAAAGAAGTTAAGCCCTGGAGATACAAGAAGCAGCAACATATAGCCCTCCAGGAGATCATAATTTAAAGATAGATATGATAAACAAGCTGTTTATAGGATAAATTGTTCCTCAGTTATATTCTTATTTAGTTTCTTTCCAATTTATAATAATAGTTATGATGATGATTGTCATTTTTTTCTTCAATTGTGTTCAAGTCTCTGTATCTCCATTTTGGGGTTTTCTTGGAAAAATACTGGAGTGGTTTGCCATTTTCTTTTCCAGCTCATTTCATGGCTAAGGAACATGAGATAAACAGGGTTAAATGACTTGCCCAGGGTCACTCAGCTAGTCTGACACTAAATTTGAACTCATAAAGATTAATTTTCCTAACTGCTACTTAAGAGGATGATGATGGATAGTATTTTATAGAATATTCATATTTATAAAATGCTTCATAAATATTCTCAGTTTATCCTCAAAATAAATTTGTGAAGCAAGGGCTATTATTATCCTCATTTTCATAGATGAGGAGTTATTATCATCTAGAAGAGATTGAGTGACTTTCACAGTATCCCACAGGTAGTAAGTGTCTGAGTCTAGATTTGATAGTAGAACATGTAGATTTGCCTACCTACATGTGTACAGATATAAAAAATCCAGTGTTAATCATAATATATTTGTTTATATATATCTATATGTACTTTATATATATGATATGCCTATGATCACACAAATTCATGCATACACATACAAAAACATTGGACTGATAATTTCATTGTTCATTTGTTGTTTGTTTGTACCCCTTCCTCATGTAACATGCATAATAAAGGCAATGATCAGTATATTAAACCGATAGCAAATATGGACTGATAATTTCAATTCTCAGACCAGACTGTAAATTTCTGAAGAGTAGGGACTCCTTAAGCATTGCTCTTCACAAATGGGTACTTAATGAAGGCTTATTGAATGAATTAAGTTTAATTGAAATAGTTACCATCTACTGGAACACCTTAATCAATCAATCAGTCAGTCGACAAACATTTATTAAGCATTTATCATTTACCAGAAATAAATGCTAAATCCTGGAGATTAAAAGATAAAAATAAAACAGTACCTACCCACAAGGAACTCACCCTATATTAGTGGAATCAACACACCCACATATAAGCAAATCAAAATATATACAAGGCAAATACAATGTAATTTTGGCAGAAGGGAACCAGCAGCTGGTTTGATCAAGATAGAATTCATGTAGGAGGTGGTCCTTGAACTGAACTTTGAGGAAAGCTAGGGTTTCTCCAGATTTAAAGTCTCAAGGTCATCATTTTTTAACTCATCTTCTCTTTTTATGCTCTATAACCAATCTGTCACAAAATTCAATCTTCCCTTCTTTTGCAGAATCACTCACATTTATACTCTCCTTTCCATTTATATTACTGCTTACATTCACTGCCCAGTTTGGCCATTATATGCGGCTAAGCCATTGAAGATAATGGGAAAGTATGATGCTATCAGGTATACATCCTCATTCACATGAGGAAGGCACCTTAGCAGCCGTTTACTTCAACCTCCTCATGTTCCAGGTGAAAAGTAGAATTCCATGTAGGTTAAAGTGGACCCCGATTCTTTAAATTCAAATTCAGGTCTCTTTTTACCATATGATACTCCCTTTTTGTCAGAGAACACTCCCGGTCATAGAATTCACAACAACCTAAGAAAAACATTTCTAAAACATTAGTTCTGAAAATGACAGCCTTTAGTATTAACATGGATTCTAAATGATACTAATCTGTTCTATAGAAGTACTAGAGCAGCCTAAAAGCATGGTAATTTCTCCCTCCACCTTTTAAATCATACCTATCCATTTATGTTTGCTGAACTTTTAGAAGAAATCTTAACTTTTCAAAGAGAATTTTCAAAGAAATTTAAAGGAATTGTTTTTAAAAGAAAATGCTAATTTTTAAAAGAGTTCATTGGGAATCCTTTATAATTTTCTTTTTGGTATCTAAGTGGAAGGAGGAAGATAGGAAGCAAAATCAGCACCTCCTGTGACAGGAGTACATGATGGCAGCCAACAGAACATTGGGGAGTGCCAACAATTGGAATATGCGCAGAGGGTGGGTGTGCCTTCATTACCAAGGAAGTCTGTCATAAGGATATTTTTAGCTTTTTTTACTTTGAAGAAAAAGGAACATTTTAACAGGCATTTCATAGAAAGACAATGAGAGGGACATGTTCCTAGTGAGGCTTGAAGAATTATTTTGAAGACTTGATAGCTTGAGTAAAATTGTAGGAGTAACCATGTAACAACTTGTTTTTCAGGCTCTCCAAAGACTAAAACTAGCTTACAACAGAAAAAAAAAATCAAATTTTATAAATTTAGATTGATTATTTAATTCAATATAATAATTAATTCAGTTGTTATTCACTTTCTATATGCAACGCACTAGGATTTCAAAAATGAAAACAGCAACACAGAAATAAGTCAATGAAAAATAAATACAAAGTGATTTCAAGAAAAACAGAGTGCTAGCAAGTAGGAAAATCAGGATAGGCCTGGCAGAGGGGAAGAGCTTGTAGTTATGTTCGAAAGGGATGTAGGGATTCTGTAAACTAAAAGAACATTCCAGACCATGAGGGACTGACTACTTATGCAAAATCATGGAGCTGAGAACTCAGAGAATATAGTCTATAAAGAATGGCTAGTCATCTACCCTGGATCAAACAGAGATGGGAGGGATGAAAATGCTTAAAATAATCTGGAAGAATGGGTAATGTGCAGATTGTAAAGGGCTTTAAATTTTAGACTGATGACTTTATCATAGATTCCAGAAGCAACAGGCATTTCCCACGGAATCCTTATCTGGGCATTACATAGAATCTCTGATGCATATGTACATACATAGATGTAGATATAGATATGTGTATGGATAGGGATGTAGATATAGATATGTAGATATAGACATAGATACATATATATATATATATACACACACAGAGAGAAAGAGAGGAAGGAAGGAAGGAAGGAAGGAAGGAAGGAAGGAAGGAAGGAAGGAAGGAAGGAAGGAAGGAAGGAAGGAAGGAAGGAAAGGAAAGGAAAGGAAAGGAAAGGAAAGGAAAGGAAAGGAAAGAAGGAAGGAAGGAAGGAAGGAAGGAAGGAAGGAAGGAAGGAAGGAAGGAAAGAAGGGAGGGAGGGAGGGAGGGAAGGAAGGAAGGAAGGAAGAAAGGAAGGAAGGAAGGAAGAGAGACAGAAAAAGAGAGAGAGAGAAAGAGAGAAAGAAAGAAAGAGAGAGAGAGAGAGAGAAAGGAAGGGATAGAGAGAAAGAAAGAAAGAGATAGAAAGAAAGATAGGAGATAGAAGAAAGAAAAAGAAAGAGATAGAAAGAAAGAGAAAGAAAGAAATAGAGACAGAGAAAGAAAGAAAGATAGAAAGAAAGAGAAAGAAAGAAATAGAGACAGAGAAAGAAAGAGATAGAGAGAAAGTGAGAGAGAGAGAGGTGTGTGTGTGTGTGTGTGTGTGTGTGTTACCCTGGCTAATTTTTTGAGTGTGCTCACTTTGGCTAATGTGGGGCCTATTATGTCACCAGTCCTGGGGAGAGGAATAGCCTCCTTTGATTGGCTTCTTGAACCTTTAAAAGAAGTGAGACCTGAACTGGGTGCTCTTTTCCAAGATCTTTTCAGTGTTATTCTTCTCCAAGATTCCTATCTTCTTTCCCTCATGTGCACTCTATGACTGAAGCATGAGAGGGGATGGTACTTTCCTTCTATTTCCCCCTTTTTTATCACCAGTTCTGACTTCAAGAAAAGGGCTTAGAGGTGTTTGTTTCTGTTCTTTGTTGTTTGTCCTCAGGGTCAGGTGCTGAAGGTAATCCCCTTTGATGGGATGGCAACCTTGGTAACCATGGCAATCTTAGATTCCTGGCAAAGAAACCTGAGAAATCTCTGCCCTGGGGCTTGAGTCTGATGGGGATTTTGGTGTTAGAACTGGGACTTAACCTCTATGGGACTCTATGGGAATAAGCTAAATTATCAACTTAATGCTTTTTCTCTCTGCAGAACCCAACATGGTACAAGGGCAGGTGAATTATGCCTCCTACATGTGAAGGAAATTATGCTTGAATTTTATGATTATGCCTTTAGAAATGCATATTATTTTGTAAAAGAACTACTATGTTGTACACTTTTCAGAGACCATGAGACAATAAGATTTTTCTGCTCTCTGTTGGTCTCATGGTCTTGGCTGCATAATGTTCCTGGCTAACAGCTTCTCGTTTTCATCTCTTCAAAATTACTTTCGGACCATCCCAGCTCCATTCTGATACGGTGCAGAGATTAGAAAACCTCTCTTGGATAAGAACAGAATGATGGGTAACTCTTTGGTTGCAGCCAGGGGCATCATGCACCAAACTTCACTTGGTTTGCTTGTCTGTGAAATAAAATGGTTGCAATAGATGTCCTCTAAGGTCTCATCCAAATCTATATCAATAATCCTGATGTTGTTTGAGCTTTGTTCTTGAATCAGGGAGATGATGTCATAACATGCAAGTGAATTGTATTTAAGTGAGGGAGGGCTGGGCAAAGCCACCCGCCTCTCTTTCCCCTCCAGAACCTTCTGGGTCCAGTGTCCAGATCAAGATGACTAGAGATGCCCTGGATACAGTGCAAGATTTTGGCCTTTTTAAACTAAGGTCTCAATTTGACTGAGGCAACAACTTAAATAATTTTATGAATAAAAACCAGGGAGAAAACGCCCAGCTTTTAGAAAATAATTGTGTCTCAATAATTCTTTGTCAGACTTGGAGTTCTGACTTGGAGTTGGAAATTCTGAAAAAACTCCTTTGCCTTGATACTTAAATGAACTGAAGCCAGCACAAAGGGAACAGAAAGCTACAAAGTCATTATTCGCTATTGATTTAATACTGATTACTGCCTTTATTATGCATGTTACATAAGGAGGGGGTACAAACAAACAAACAACAAATGAACAAACGACAAAACTAAGCTTGACTTCAGTATTTAGTAGAAAACTTCAAGGTTGTGAATCTGAATGGACAGAAAAATAACTGGTATTGTCATCAGTAGAAATGAGAGGTTCACAAGAAATATAGATTTGGGGGAAAAGATAATGAGGTCCATTTTGAACATGTGATTAAATATCCATTATATGGAAGCACGATGTGAAGCTACCTAGAGAAAATAAAACCCATTCTTCATTCCCACATTATTAGGTGTGCGTATTATCTATCACATCATATCTAGTTATCTGTCAAATCTGGGAATGATTAGCTATACAGGGGAGGTGAAAGAAAATGGGCTGGCAGTATCAAAGAAGGGGACATCACTTATAAAGGCTAAGGGGAGGGTAGAAAAGGAATGCTGATAAGTGAATAAAATAGAACTCTCTATATAAATCAAGTAAAACCATTTTCATTGTTGATTTTTAGCAAATAATTCTTTTTGAGCCTCAGTATGCTCCATTTTAAAATAACTAAGTAAATCTCTATGTTCTCTTTCAGCACAGACATTTTCTGTTCTAAGCTGCCTTGCATTCAGAGATTCTATATTTCAAGGCCACTTTCAGTTGTAACGTTCTAGGTTCTAAGTTTTCTCCCAATTCCAACATTCACAGCTGTGGAGGCTCTCAGAGAATTGACCTGCCCCTTCACTTAGGCACGGTCCTTAACAATTCCCCATTTTTTGTTTTATGGAAACATGATTATTTTCCCCCACAGCATGGCCAGTAAGTTTATTATCTAAGTCCACATGCTAAGATATCTGAGTCCGCATGCTAGGGAGTGCAAACAGCACTATGGCAAGTGTTGAAGTTTGTGAGATGTTGTGGAGGCAAACTTTCAGACCAAGAAGAGAGCTATAGACAGAACAAGCATTTTTCCTAAGTCTCTCATCAGTCTCAGGGCTTGGATCTTTGAGGTGTTGGCCCATTTAATTACCCCAACTAAAATAGTCTTACCCGGGTCTCTTCTCCCTTTTCTTCCCTGTGGGTTCCTGAAGGAACTCTGGGAGGATCCTACTCATGAACAGCTCTCGGGCACTGCTGCTCCTTTCTTGTGTCCCACGTTTGGGTGCCATAATGGAGTGTGCTTTCTAGAGCCTCCAAATTGGGGTGCCAAAATATACCATCTGGACTAGCTCTCTGGAGAATCTCAATACCAGCCGTGGTCTTAGTGGAGGAGTGAAGAAATCAGGAGACTCACGAGGAAAGAGGATGGTCAAAGATGGAGTCCCTTATTTCAAGACCTCTCAGCCCTTAAATAGCTTAGTAGGATTACATCATCACAGCCCACTAAGCATGTGCCAATTAGAGAGCCATTACATCACCATAGCACACTGTGCAAGTGCTAACTATAAATGCAACATCCCTTGCTTCAAAAAGAACACAGGTGATCACACCCTCCTTGACTTCTCAAGGATGAGAGCCCTTAGGGGAGAAGGGGAGCCAAACCAGACATGGTGAGCAGGTTTCCTCTGGGCTAAAAGGTCTTATACCTCACCCAGAGTTTCCCCACTGTCTGTGACCCTCTTCACTTTATATCTAAACATTACTTCCAAGCCCTAAAGTCATGCAATTTCTTTCAGTAAATCAGGAATTAGGAGCCCAATCACACTTTCAGGATGGGATAAGGTTTATCAGTCCATGCTCCTAACCAGGAATAAATCAAGCAAGGAGAACAACAATAATGGATGAATCCTCCAAATCACTAGTAATAAAAGACATGTAAATCAAAACGACTTGGTGGTTTCACTTATACCCTGCAAAATGGCAAAAATGACAAAATTAATAATAGTCGATATTGAAGTTGCATTGGCACAATAGTATATTATTGGTGGAATTGTGAAATGGTATATTATAATATGGAAAGCAATTTGAAAATGTACAAACTAAATAAAATAACCATAACCTATGAAACCAGAGGCCCCATTACAGAGCTATTGATAAGAAAAAAAATTCTCATAGAATAATAATAAATGAAACTAATTTCAGAATTAGAAGGGACCTCAGTAGTACTCTAGTCCAAATGAACCTTAACATGAATCTCCTCTACACAATCCTCCAGTTGCTAATGCACTGATCTATTTATTATATGTTGTTTTCTGCTCCTAATAACTTCACTCCTAGAACATAAATTCTTTGAGCACAGGAATACTTTGATTTTTTTTTTTTTATATATCTCCATTATTTGACACAGTGCCTGGCACATAGAATATACTTTATAAATGCTTATTGAGTGGAATTGACTCAACCATACTCAAAAAAATACTCATCCAAATTTTATTTGAAGACATTCCTTTCCCTCGAAAGAGAATCCATTGCACTTTTGAATGTCTCTCATTGGGAAGAAGCTTTTTTCTTGACATCAAACCAAAATTTATTTTTCAAATTTCTACCTAATGTTGTTAGTTATTTTTTCTGGGGCCAAGTAGAATAATTGTATTTCATCTTGCAAGTGACTGTCCCTCAAATACTCGAACACTGCTACCGTGTTCCTCCTACATTCTTAAAGCTCAATGTCCCTAAGTCTTTCAACTGATTCTCATATGGTTCAAGGCCTTCCACATTCTGCTTGCTGTCCTCTGAACAGTCTCTGACTAATCCACATCTTTCCTGAAAGGTGTTTCCCAGAACTGCACACTTCAGATATAATCTGAGCAGGGCAGAATATCATTAGTTATTTTTTTGTTTTGTTTTGTATTCATATAACTATTGCTGCTTGTTCATGACTCCCTGATTTTGTATTTCCATTTATAAATTAATTTTTAAAATACAAGTATAAAATTTTATACTTATCCC